>NC_061109.1:79618475-79630975 GCF_015104395.2 Macrobrachium nipponense
TTTTGAACCAAATCTCCTCGAATGATTAAGAAACAATTTTATTTCTTTATCTTGAAATATTTCAAAATGTTCCTAGTTCCTCTTGTTATAATATGCTTCACGAAATCAGAGTAATTTGGTCTGTATAAATTTTACAGCTCTTACTGAAAACAGTCTGATAATGCTGACAGCAGAAAAGTCACTGAATAATAATGTTGCGTGTTCTGTGAGATTTTAAATTCAGCTGCGTGTTATTATTTCTACGTGGAACACATTATCGCCATATTATTATTATTATTATTGGAAAAGTAAATCCACAGTAATATGTCTGATCTGTTATTTAAAATACAAAGCAGAGAGCTTTCGAAGACCTGCACGGTCCTCCTTGTCAATCTCAAGGAGGACCGTGCAGGTCTTCGAAAGCTCTCTGCTTTGTATTTTAAATAACAGATCAGACATATTACTGTGGATTTACTTTTCCATTTTATTTTATTAACTCATGTGATTATGAGGTTTCTTTGATTATTATTATTATTATTATTATAAAACTTCAACTCATACAAGGAATAAAGTTAATGAGAGAGAGAGAGAGAGAGAGAGAGAGAGAGAGAGAGAGAGAGAGAGAGAGAGAGAGAGAGAGAGAGAGAGAGAGAATGTTAGGCATGAAAGAAAAACCACCCAATTTTCTTTCTATATTCCTACAATAAACCATTCCGCGATATACTAACCCATAAAATTCCCTTATTTAATCATTCAGGGTAACACTGGTTGATAGAAATTCCAATAGTCTTAAGAGTTAAACAAGAATAAAAAAAAAAAAAACAAGGAAATATTTGATAAAACAACTATGTACATGGAGATAGTAACTGTAGTTTTCCAACTACAGCCGTCTCAGGTAATTATATTTACCAATTTGTCTTGTTTAATCTTTGCCAACTAGAAGCCAGGAATTAGGATCTTTAAATAAAACTTCACTGCATCCTTAAAACTCAATAAAGTGTTTAAAAGAATTATATTAAAAATCTAAGAAAATGGAACTGCACATAACGCTGCAAATCTATACAGAACGGAAGGACGATCATTATCTCAAGCCATTAGATCTGTTAGGAAACTTGTGAGCAGGTACTTGAAAGAGGCAAATAGAGAGAGAGAGAGGAGAGAGAGGAATGGAACGCCGAGAGAAGAGAGAGAGGACGAGAGAGAGGAGGAGATTACCCCTAGAAAGAAAAACATGGATGGATATTGTCCCGTAGCCGAGCTCATCCCTCCGTCAACAGCTGAAGGGAACGAGACTGATCGATAACATCCGCGTTGGGGGGGCGAAGAGGGAGATTTCCCCCCATCCCACCCCACCCCTTGACCCCCACTAACCCACACCCCCTGCGTGAAACTCCTAACACAAAACCCCTCTCTCCAGAGGGAGACGAGAGCGAAAAAAAAAAAACAAAAAAAAAAAATAAAAATAAATAAAAAAAAAAAACTGTGAAGAAAAGCACTTCCGGAATACTGGAAACATCACTTGCTGACGTATCCACTTTTTACGTACAACAATCTGTTAAAAAGATATCGAAAAAGGCAAGACATGAGAGTTTTTTTAAAAAGACGACAGAGAGAGAGACGAGAGATGAGAGAGAGACGAGGCGTAATTTGAAGAGACGAAGAGAAGAGAGAACTTTGTGGAAGGAAGAGAGAAGGAGAGAGAGCGATACCCTACAGTACAGTTCTGGATATAAAAAAAAATCTGAAAGCAACTTCAATCATTTCTCTGCAGTAATTTTTTTTTTGTTGAGCTGTTGTCCACTTAAAAACCTGGACTACTCACGTCCTTCCACAGAGAATGCTCCGATATCCTCGATAACGTAGGACTCCCAAACCCTACTTCAGTGTTTTCAGTCATTTTATACCAAATTTTATTGAACTACACAAAAACTTTATGGGGGACTTTTAATAAGGTGAACCTGTCTCAGTTGCTCGTTTTTGAGGAGTAATGCTCAAGGTCTGCTCATATCAAAGGGGGAAAAACGTTCATATTATGCTCATATCAGTGGGAAAAATGTTCAGGGTCAGCTGTTATCAAAGGAGAAAATTCTCATGTTCAGCTTATGTCAAAGGGGGAAAAGGGTCATGGTCAGCTCATATCAAAAGGGAAAAATGCTTATGATCAACTTACATCAAAGGAAAAAGATGGTCTTGGTCAACTCACATCAAAGGGGAAAATGCTCATTTGATCAACTTCACAATCAATGAAAGGGAAAATGCTAAAAAGCTTTATGATCACAACTCACATCAAAGGGGAAAAATGCTCATGATCAACTCACATCAAAATGGGGAAAATGCTCAAAATGAAAATCAACTCAAAACAAATCAATGGGGAAAATGCTCATGATCAACTCACATCAAAGTGGAAATGCTCATGGATCAAAACTCACATCAAATGGGGAAAAATGCTCATGTCAACCACAAACGGGGAAAATGCTCATGACAACTCACATCAATGGGAAAATGTATGAACAAACTCACATCAAAGGGGAAAAATGCTCATGATCAACTCACATCAATGGGGGAAAAGCTCATGATCAACTCACTTCAAGGGGGAAAATGCTCATGATTCAACTCACATCAAAGGGGAAATGCTCATGAATCAACTCACATCAATGGGGAAAATGCTCATGATCGGGGAAAATGGCTCATGATCAACTCACATCAAAAGGGGAAAAATGCTCATGATCACTCACATTCAATGGCGGGAAAATGCTATGAATTTCAACTCACATCAATGGGGAAAATGCTCATGATCAACTCACATCAAAGGGGAAAATGCTCATGATCAACTCACATCAAAGGGGAAAAAGCTTATGATCAACTCACATCAAAGGGGAAAAAGCTCATGATCAACTCACATCAAAGGGGAAAAAGCTTATGATCAACTCACATCAAAGGGGAAAAAGCTTATGATCAACTCACATCAAAGGGGAAAATGCTCATGATCAACTCACATCAAAGGGGAAAATGCTCATGATCAACTCACATCAAAGGGGAAAATGCTCATGATCAACTCACATCAAAGGGGAAAAAGCATGATCAACTCACATCAAAGGGGAAAAAGGGGCTTAAAATGATCAACTCACATCAAAGGGAAAAAGCTTTATGATCAACTCACATCAAAAGGGGAAAATGCTCATGATTCAACTCACAATCAAAGGGGGAAAAATGCTCAAGATCAACTCACATCAAAAGGGGAAAATGCTCATGATCAACCCACATCAAAAGGGGAAAAATGGTCATGATCAACTCGCATCAAAGGGGAAAATGCTAATGGTCGGATCATATGAACATGAAAAATGCTCATGGCTTGCTCATATGAATGGGGTAAATGCTTGGTTCAGATCAAAGGGGAAAATGCTCATGATCAACTCACATCAAAGGGGAAAATGCTCATGATCAACTCACATCAAAGGGGAAAATGCTCATGATCAACTCACATCAAAGGGGAAAATGCTCATGATCAACTCACATCAAGGGGAAAATGCTCATGATCAACTCACATCAAAGGGGAAAATGCTCATGATCAACTCACATCAAAGGGGAAAATGCTCATGATCAACTCGCATCAAAGGGGAAAATGCTAATGGTCGGATCATATGAACATGAAAAATGCTCATGGCTTGCTCATATGAATGGGGTAAATGCTTGGTTCAGATCAAAGGGGAGAAATGCTCATGATCAACTCATACTAACGGGTAAAATGCTCACGATCTGTCCATATCAGGAGAGAGAGAGAGAGAGAGAGAGAGAGAGAGAGAGAGAGAGAGAGAGAGAGAGAGAGAGAGAATGTCTGCCCATAAAAAGGGTAAAATGTAGTACATGGTCTACTCATATCAAGGGGAAAATGCTTAAGGTCTCCTCATATCAAAGGGAAAATACAATGCTCATGGTGTACTCATATGAAGGTGGAAAATGCTCATGGTTGGTCAATATTTAAAGGGAAAATGCTCATGGTGTGCTTATATTAAGGTGAAAAATGTTCATGGTTGGTCTATATCAAGAGGAAAAATGCTCACGGTGTGCTCATATCAAGGGGAAAATGTTCAAGGTTGGTCTATATCACAGGGGGAAAATTCTCATGTTGTCTCATATCAAGGAAGAAAATGTTCATGGTGTGTTCATTATCAAGGGGGAAAATGTTCAAGATGTTCTCATATCAAGGGGGAAATACGCATGGTATGCTCATATCAAGGGGGAAAATATTCACTATGTGCTCACATCAAGGGGGAAAATGCTCATGATGTGCTCATATCAAGGGGAAAAATGCTCATGGTCAGCTAATATCAAAAGGGTAAAACTACTCATGATCTGCTCATTTTAAGGAGGAAAATGCTCAGGGTCTCTTCATGTGGGGGGAATGCTTATGGTCTGATAAATATCAAAGGGGAAAAATACTTAGTCTGCTCATGAAAAATGGGAGAAATGCTCACGACCTGCTCGTATCAAAGGGGAAAATGCTCAGGAACTACTCATGTAAAATGAAAGAGAAATAAAGTTGCTAACACAGAGAGAACACCATACAGACAACCTAAAAATATAACAAAACCTGGATAAAAATAAAACATGATTAATAGAATTGTATAACAGAAACAGTAATTTAAAAAAAAAAACCACTGATCGCAAATGAATTCCAAACACTTCCGGAAAACCCATACGGGAGCATAAATCGAAAACGGGGAATATTATGCCACACCAAATAAACGAGAGAGAGAGAGAGAGAGAGAGAGAGAGGAGAGAGAGAGAGAGAGGCATATCGCTCCAGAACCAGTTGTCATTCCATTTTTTTAGGGGGTAGGGGAAGAAGTGGGGGAGGGAAAAATTATACCTCCCAATACCATAAACATTCCTCGCCGAGGGGAAATACAAAAATAAAAAGAGAAAAAAGTATATCATTCATCAGCAGGGCAGCCCATTTCAATCTCCATATTCCATAAAGCCCAATAATTCTCATCTGCAAGTCAATATCATGATATTCCATCAACGCCCCTCCTCCTCCTCCTCCTCCTCCTCACACTCTGGCAATCAACCTCAAAGCCCAATGCTCCAAAGCAATGATGTGTTTGACTCACTTAATTTCATTTATACCCAAGCAGCTCCTCCATGTATCATTTTTATTCTTTATAAATCGACTAAATTGGGAGTCCGTCTCTTCCTGTAATTCCTTACGAACTGATTGAAGAGTAAAGAGCCCGTACAGGCATATGGTGAATTAATGAAAAAAAAATGTATCCTTATTTTTACCCTTGAATATCATTTAACATTGCCAGGACACTCGTTACATAACTGGAAACAATAAGATCATAACGTAGGAACAAAAGTTCTCAAGCTACACGTAAGCCACTGCAGCGGAAAAAAAAGTCAAGCTAAAGCCACCTAAGGAGTCTGAAGAGTTACAATCGAAAGTAGCAGTCGGTGGTATGTGACGATATGGCACGGTATGTGTGTTATTTAGCGAGTGGAGGGGGTGGGGGGTGGTGCTTTAATGATGTGAATGGCGCTTCGAAACTTTCGTTCATCCATCGACTTCAGCATGATTCCATTTCGTGTTCATTCTTCGAAACTTAAGTTTAAAAATCACAGCCAAAACCCGGGGAAGATTATTATGAATAAAAGCAACAACAATCAATCTCCCCACAGAGCGTGACGTCATGAACAGACAACCGAGCTTGTTCCATATGAATGTTTGCACATTATGAATAATAGAAATAACAAAACCGCCATCATCCACCGCAATCAAAATACTTGGATTCGACGATCGGTGAAAAATACATCCGATACAAAATGTATGGCGACAGTGGCAATTTCTCTCTCTCTCTCTCTCTCTCTCTCTTGGTGCTGCAGTCAGAAGCGACGGTGAACACCGTTCACTGAATAAAGAATACAATGTCTGCCACAATCCTGACGCAGCTTTAGGCTAGATATCTAAGAGAATAAAAACATTTATACCTTCC
Source organism: Macrobrachium nipponense (assembly GCF_015104395.2). Taxonomy (NCBI): domain Eukaryota; kingdom Metazoa; phylum Arthropoda; class Malacostraca; order Decapoda; family Palaemonidae; genus Macrobrachium; species Macrobrachium nipponense. The sequence goes on from NC_061109.1 coordinate 79,624,451, forward strand.
CTAGATCAATATGACTTCAGGGAAACTTTAAATTGTCAATCTATCAAAAACTATTTTTTAACAACAGTGACAGCTCAATTTCTTTAAATCATAAACAAATTTAGAAAAATTATCCCTGCCCTCGTAACTAGGTTGGCTCCACACACAAGCAAAATATAGGTCTCGTCCCATTCACACCATTTATATGTATCCACAGAATCCATTCCTCTCCATCCATCCAGCCCCGACACATACATAACTAAGGTGTCTGCTCCCACACCATCTGATCCATCAACTCGAAAACCCCCTGAAGGAGAAAACCCCCCCCCCCACCCCCTCATATCCCTCTCAACCTTTCCCTCCCATCTAATCCTCCATCCACCCCTCACCCTCCTTCCTTCCTTCCTTCCTACCCCTAAGCTTGCAAACACCTCTATCTCGGAGCATCTGACACCCGATCAACTATATAACAGACGGGTAACACAGGGCAATGTGAATTTTTGAGAAACCAAACCAGGAAGTTGGCTCGGCGTTCGCCTCCTCCTCCTCCTCCTCCTCTTTCCTCCTCCTCCTCCTCCTCCCCTGCTGTGTACAGCCGCCTGATACTGCTTCTGGTGCTGCTGCTGGAGTCAGACGCACAAGGGGGAGAGTGAGAGGAGGGGTGGGGAGATGGGCAAGGGGTAGGAAGGGAGGAGAGACGGATCAAGGAGGGTCGAGGGGAGAACGAGAGGAGAGAAAATGTGGGGAAACAAGTTTCTCACAATGCAGAGAAGGGAGCGGTGGAGAAGTCCTCGGAGGGAAAGAGGGAAAGGGGAAAGAGGTCAGGGGGGTGAGAGAGAGAGAGAGAGAGAGAGAGAGAGAGAGAGAGAGAGAGAGAGAGAGAGAGAATATGGGGAATAAGTTACTCGGAAAACAGCGTGATCGATTAGGAGAATTCCTTTAAAGAGCTTGGAAATACCAAGGTGATCTCCTTCTGAAAAAGGCAAACGATTTTTTTACTCATATCGCAAGTAAGATATGGAAAATATATCGTGATTTTGGGATGTCATACAAATAATAATCCGTATACACAATGACAAATACACACAAACAATCTCTCTAATAATCGTAAACGCACAAACCTAAAATTAGTGTGGAAACCTTGTCACAGTGACGTAAAAAGAGAAGAACGTGAATATAAAACAATTGCTAAGACTAAACGTTTACAAAACTCAAATAATAAAAAGAACACATTGCCTGAACCGCATAAGCATCGCCCTCAACAGGAGAGAAAAAATTCATGCAGGAGACTCCAGTCTTCCTAGGATCTAAGCCATTATGATGAATAATATGTAAATTAAAATAATATTCCCGGATGGAGGAGCAGCACCACCAGTGATATATCTACTTTTGCGTGACTCGTATCTCTTTGTAAGAGGAGCCGCCACCTTACCTCGCTAGTTTTAGTTTATTTTTCCATAATTATAGCCTTTACTGACTTCCATTACTCCTTACAAATAAACTGACATCCAGGAGTTAAAACATATATATATATATATCTAATATATATATATATATATATTATATATATATATATATATATATTAAATTACGAAACAAATGGCACAAGTGATGTTCCATTTCCACCAAATCGTTGCTCACCCTACGACCGTAACCGCACGAAATCTGAATGTTTTAATGCGGGAATTAACCACAAAAACAGAGAAAAAACTGACACCCCACATCCAGGCAGATTAAAACAAGGTCCGTTAACGATCCCCAGCATTTTTTAAGTCGCTTCCGTTAAATAAATAAAGGCACGAAATATAGTGGTGTTTGGCCACGGCGATTTTTAATTTCGTCTGTTCAGCAAATCGTCTGTATTAACTATGCATGAGCTTCCTCAATACAGAGCTCACGAGGGCGGAATTGTTTGGATTGCAAGTGTCGGAATAAATTACACACACACCCGCGCGCACACACACATACATACATCATACATACATACATGCATACACGCACACACTATATATATATATATATATATATATATATATATATATATATATATATAATGCACACATTAATTAATCTGAACTAATTTTACACAATGCCTGTAATTGCTGTTTTTTTTTTTTTTTTACTATTTTTATATAACACTTTTTTGGAGAGAGAGAGAGAGAGAGAGAGAGAGAGAGAGCTGGATTGTACCTTCTCTTCGTCAAACCTGGGCTAGACAAAGGCATTAGGATATTCCGTCCCATCTTCCACCGAATCTTCAAAAAAAAAACCATAAGGATCTCTCTCTCTCTCTCTCTCTCTCTCTCTCCTCTCTCTCTCTCTCTCTCATTAGGAGAGGTTCGACACTGGTGGGAGAGATGGTGAGGTAAGAGGAGAAGCAGGGGAAAGAGGAAGAAGACAGCAAAGGATGGAAAATCATTATATGGAGGATTTAGGGATATAAGGTCCATTATAGCCCTCGGAGATAAGGAGCACCACGGGAAGTGAACACCCGAATTCTTCCTGAGGGTAAAAAAATAAGAAGAGGCATATATACGCAGCCTCCCTCTGGTAATGAGAGGGATAAGTTTAGGACACTTGTCTTGTTGAAAGAGGACCGTCTCTCAGCAAAAGCTTCGAATATCTAACGACAGCCATGATACCAATGTTTACAAAAGACAGAAAGGTGTTAATCCTATATAAATTATACGATTCTTAACCACAAATACATTTCCATAAATGTAGAACTACCAAACTAAGAATATATCACTTTTACAGAGAGCAAACATGCCTATTGTTAGTACAAACTTCAAAGAAATTGTTATCTTAGCAGGGTACATTCCTATGAAAAGCTTCTATGCCAAAAGAAAACATATCTAAAATGGAATATATACCTTTGAACGAAAATAATATATTTCTTGATATATTTCTAAGAAGAGCTTACATAATCTCAGAGAAAAATATTTCGTGACGTACTTTTGATTTCAGACTATTTACAAAAGCATATTAAGCAAACACTTACTTATCCTGTGGTAGGGGTGTAAGAATACTACCACCGTAAGTCCTGTGCGTCGTAAAAGGCGACTAAAAGGACAGCTGCTTCCTTGCAGTCTAACGTTTTAGTCAAAAGGCTAAGGCCCACCGCCGCCAATAACTATGGAAACTGCTGCCTTGCACGTGGACATTTTAGTCAAAGGCGAGGCCCACCGCCAATAACTGTGGTTGATGACAGCAGGGGCATGCAGTCGTAAATGTAGGGATAAAGGTGAGAAAGAACACTAAGCAAACACTTCACTTACACAAATAAAGCTATTTTCGTGGACAGATAGCATTCGTTCAGAAAGATTATGTTATAAAAGAAGCATTACAGCTTCAGCAAAAAAGAACAACTTTTACAGAACATGGACCTGGAAAAGATATATATATATATATATAATATATATATTATATATATATATTATATAAATAAATATATATATTGCATATATATATATATATATATATATATATATATATATATATATATTATATAAGAGAGAGAATCAATTTGTAAAGAAAAGAAGAATGACTACTCCTTTCTGAGCAGCTAGCAAATCCTTAGTAACGTGTCAATAGAAAAGCATTTCAACTTGCAGACTCACGAAGCATTACTATATGAATGGTGTGATCTCTCTCACAGATCAACCATCACGAAATAAACGCGGAGAATAAATAAGATTGTGAATATAAAACTGCAAATGAATAAACCTCCGGACAACAACATGACTTGTAGATGAATAATTTATGCAAAACTGTTTTAAAAAATATACATAACTCTCTTTCTCTCATAGAAATATTATACACACACATATAAGAGTGTGTGTGTGTGTGTGTGTGTGTAATTAAGGTGGGCTGGTGTGTAAATGAAACTCGAAACAAACGCATGTACGTTTAATTTTTCTAAAACGATATAAAAACGCGTAGTCAATTACGTATCTAATAAGTAAATATATATAATATATATATATATATATATACATATACCACCCACACACACACATAAATATATAATATATATATATATATATATATATATAGTTATCATATTCCTATATATATATATATATATGTATGTATATATATAAAACTAAGCTAACACATTGATAACAGTAATTCCGGAAGCAGCAAAAAATAAATAAATAAAAACACTAAGGAAAATTCCATAATTCGTTTATACACACACACACACACACACACCTTTTACCCAGTCGTTTAACCTAAAGAAGTGGAAAATAAAGGAATCAGAAAAATAGTAGAGCGAGAAGTGAAAAACAAAACGAAAATCCTTTTTATATGCCAGCAGGATGAACCGCAATAAAAAATGAAAACAGGTATAAAAAGAAAAATGTAGAAAACCGGAATATACGAGTAAATTAGACATTCAAAATCATAAAGCATAAAGGTAAAAATCAGTACAGTGAAAATTAAAAGAATGAAAAATAAAAGAAGACTAAAACGACAATAAATACTGATACATTGAAAACATAACGGTAAAAAAAAAGGAACAGGGAGCAAGAAAATTAAGAGAACACGGATCACCCGTGTAATGGAACACGGATCACCCGTGTAATGGGTAAACAAACACACACACATACATATATATAACTGTGGGGAGAGAGAGAGAGAGATAGGGAGATAATTCACAGAGAGTAAAAGGTACATAGAGAGAGAGAGAGAGAGAGAGAGAGAGAGAGAGAGAGAGAGAGAGTAAAACGCCGGAAAAGAAGTCCCGTAAGTGAATACCGACGATTACGCTTCCATTAAGGGTTATTTTTGTACACTAACATTACCGAGTAAGTATCCCTCTATTACGGGAGCCCATAAACACACTGCTCTCATCGTAATTTTAAGAAGACGACAACGCTGAGAGCGACAGCCCAAAACACCAGGTAGGGCCCGAATGGATGGATGGATGGGAGGGAGGGAAGGAGGGAGGGAGAAGAAGGGCGAGAAAATGAGCGCGATAATAAATGGAGAAGATAAGGAACGGGTGAACAAATCGATCTTCAAAATTAATGGTCAAACTATGTTTCATTGAAGATCAAGATTTTAAAAAGTATGAACTGCAAATGTAATTTGGATAGTTACAGTAGCTAAGTTCTTCAGAGTGGAATATAAAAATATTGGTAACAACAATTAGAGAGAAAAAGCCTCTATGTGGAACTTGCGTTTGTATTTTCCTCTTGTACACAATTTTTAACGTGTCAACAGTACACAAAATACTGCTAATTAGCTCAAGAATGCTCGGCTATCATATTCAGTGACCTTGTATTATAACCAACAAACAATAAGAACAATAAATAAAATATAAAGGAATGAAAATAATAAATAATAATAATAATAATAAAAATATAAATAATAATAATAATAATAATAATATTAATAGGTTACGGAAATTATTTTCTATTAAGATAACTAATAATGATGATAATGATAATGGTTCAACAAATAAAAAAAAAACTCAAAAAAGGATTTTATGCTTGCGAGGCAATTTTCCTGAAAGCAATGTGAAGATTTTTTATTTAAAAAATCATGACAAATAAATACTAGCATAAAGAAATTGCACTTTAGCTGAAAATTACAGAAAATCGACAGCAGAAGAGGAAAAATAACGTTTCTATTTAAGCGATCAACAATTTCCTTTTGACTCGTATCAAGAGTTGGTTGTTTTTATTTCCGTCCTTCTTTTCACTTCTACTTAATAGCAGCTGGTCATATCTTTCGTGTAATAACCAAATTAAAAAGAAATTTTTATATTTCCTTACATACGAACCACGAACCTTCGCTTTCATTTAGGGAACACTCGTTCTTGGCGCATTCCGTCTGTTCCTGAATCGTATCTGGAAAAAAAAAAATCCTAAAGCTAGGCCTATGGCAACGTATGACCCTCGTCGGCCTATCCTCGTCCATTTCGTTCGCAGCCCCGTTAGTGTCTTGATCGATTTCATATCAGAACCTGGCGTTAAAATTACCGAGGTCACTGACCCCAGAGATACAGACTACGAAGATCAATAATAAAGCTGACTAATATAACACTAGCTAATATAACAATGGGTAAAAAAACTTCAACCATAGATGATCAAGAGGTTAGCGACGTTCAGAACACAAAATAAATATTCATTTCCATTATTTTATTGCATATATTCAACGCTTAATTACCAAGCCTGGATATTGTTTGCTTTGCCTTTCCCTTTTCTTCGGGGCTGGGCAACATGAGTTCAATAGACTGATATCTTTCACTGGCCTCTCAAAAATAAATAAATAAATAAATAAATAAAAATTGCACTAAATCATCATAGAAACAACAAAGATCGTATAAATTGACATCAGGCCTCGTGCACAAGATATATCAAAAGAAAATTCTTGTAGCATAGAAGAAGAAGAAGAGAAGAAGAAGAAGAAGAAGAAGAAGAAGAAGAAGAATGATGGTGACATGAAAAAGAGGGAAAGAATCTAGTCGTTGGGAGACATGAAATTTGATATCCAGCAGCGCAGAATAAGAGGATGAAAGAGTAAGAGGGAAGGAAG
>NC_061109.1:79635975-79651363 GCF_015104395.2 Macrobrachium nipponense
TTCTCTGGTGGGAAGAAGGACCCGGGAGGTGGGAAAAACAGAACAGTAGTTCGAATATTACATTTCTCCGCTGGGAGATCAGTTTCAAGGAAGTCTTCTTCTTCTTCAAATTATTCTTTTATTTTCCATCGGGACTTCAGTGATGTGACTTTTATGTCGTCGGTGTATATATAGATTACTTGTGTAAAAAAAAAAATGCCGAAGTGGAAGTTATACAGTTACAAAAAGATTAATTTCAGCCCGGTTAGTTTATACATATATGGGGAGACATTTCTCCTTGCAGTTCTCAACTTGATATGATTTTATGGGATTTAGTTCTCAACTTAAATAATACTTTGTTTCCAAGACATTCAAATCAAAAGAGTCAGCGTAGCGTGAAATGTGACTTCTTGAAATAAAATTTTGGCTACTGAAATACAGAGCCAACTTCCCACTCAACACAGGGTACTTCTCTATTCTTCTTCCATTCACATTCAAGAATTTATTCTTATGTTCATTTCTTCATAATAATACGTCACGTGTACACATATATTTCCTTTTTCTGTGTAACAGCAAGAGGCTACGGGTAATGGTAATGAAATCTATGTTTACACTTGCCGTCGTCCTTTAAAAGTGTGAATAATGGAAGTACCATGGTCAAGAGTTTCAAGGAATTACGTAACGTCTCCAAGATGAAACTTGCCAACTCAACTCTCTCTTATAATACCATCCTTTACGACGGATGAAGTACACTGATATCATGATTCAAGGATAGCAAGAAATAAATTATGTACTGAGTCATGTGACAATTAAAGATAAGAAGAAATAAAAATTCATCACCTGCACGATAATAATAGTTACTACAAAGTAAAAAATAAATGAGTAAAGTAATGACAATGAATATATATTATATAATATATATATATATATATATATATATATATATATATATATATATATATATATATATATATATATATATATATATAGAAGCACGTGAGAGACAGCCTAAAGTCTTTGTCCGGCCCAGACTTGAGGGATACATGAAACACGTAGTGACCCGGGAAAACAGAAATTACAAGAGAATACCAAAGTTACGCTTGTGGAAAAGGAGCTAGGTACATTCTGATATCTTACATACCATAACGCTCTCGACTTTGCATACAATCGGGGCTAAGATCCATCAATAATTAATCAAATTGGAGGAAAGGTTCATGTTCAAACAATGCAATATAACAATATAACCAAAAATTAAAAATAAACTATAAATACAAATACTTCATTAATGTGACCAACTGTATACGAATGAGACGTGAAAAAAATAACGTTTTTCTTCTGCGATTTAAAGAATGAAAATATTTATACTAACGTTGAATCTGCTCAAGCTCGAGCAGGCTAATTAAAAAAGGGGTTGAAAATATGCATGAAACAAGGTTGTCAACGTCAACTAAATTTAAAACGCAAATGATCACTAATTTCTCTCTCTCTCTCTCTCTCTCTCTCTCTCTCTCTCTAAGCCACCACTATCACGAGCAACGCGCATTCTGTGCAACATCCCACATTAGCAAATAATCTTCAATAAACTGCAAATGACTCGAGGGCAGTTGATAAGTTCTTGAGCTCTTCAATGCGGGTGTCTGCAGGGTGATAATCTCAAGCTCTTAGTCAAGGACCACAGGACCAACTAACATACTAGTAGATTCTGTCTGCTCTTAGAGGTAGCCCAAGGCAATATGCATATAGAAGTAGTAGGTTGAAGAACCAAGAATACACAAAAACCAGCAATCAGTCTCACCGAAGTGATTAAGAAAACGTGAGCACCGTATTGCTAAATAATGCATAACATCTAATTTCATAATTAAGCGGTTCACTCAAGTTAACACAATCTAGAAACGAAGGTGCTTATGTATATGTGCTTCCTCAAAAATTAAACATTTAACTGTTTATATAGATATATTATACAGAATATACGCGCTCTATTCCTAACCATCTATCTGCCAAGCAACGTTTGTCTTCATTAATTTCAAAAATATGATGAAGGAGCTTAAATACAAAAATATGGCAGTATATACATAAAAAAGTGTGTATGTATCATACGAAGAGAGAAATTTAGTACTGGAATGCCCGTCCCATAAACTGCTAAATGCTTACAAATTCCTGAAATTGTCAAAGCAGATTAGCAAGACACATACCAAATAGAAAAAGCAAGCCATACATATCTGCTATTCTTGCGGTATCTCAAAAATTACAAATGGCTTTCGATGGAATTTCATCAACCTGCAGGTTAGGTACCCAAGGAATTATTGATAAGGTCTGGCAATGGATCCCGATCTTTACTGTGTATTTATGCGAGTGTTTGTTTGTCATGCCGTAGGTATGGTAATCTTTGAGTAAGCCCATTCAGTCTGATACTGAGAAACCCGATGACAATAATAAAGCAATATTGACAGACGTAGACGGTAAGAAAACAGTTATAAATCTTTACTCTTAAAACAAAAACAAAGCAAAACTAGTGCTCCATCCTAAATTCGGATAATATCCATCCCAAAACCAAAAACAAGAGAGTTCAAGACAAACCCCACAAGGCCATCAGGAACGCATTCCCTGAACGACGCCGCGTGTGTCTTGTGAGCGAATTTAATCCGGGTGATTCTGAAATCCCTTCCCTGGAATCTAATCCATTCCAGGTCCCATGGTATTCTCTCTCCCCTCTCGAGCCGTGTGACGTCCCTTCCTTTCCCCTAGATGCTTCCGGGTCTCAGAGAGAGAGAGAGAGAGAGAGAGAGAGAGAGAGAGAGAGAGAGAGAGCGTGCGTTGGAATCTGCAGACTCGGGGAGTAATTCGCCGAATAAAGTGAGTGACTAAATGCATACCTTCACTATAAATGTAATAATGAAACCATCTCTCTCTCTCTCCCTCTCTCTCTTAAAACCTACAGAGCAAGTGTGTCTCTCTGCGTGTATAGTAAAGCCTTCTGAGGCTACGGCTTACGATCATCCAACAAATCTCTCTCTCTCTCTTTCTCTCTCTCTCTCTCTCTCTCTCTTGCGACTAATTCCAATCTCTTATCCATCACAAACAGACAACAAATTGAAATAAACCAGATGACAACGAACGGAAGTTTCTCGTACCATCCGAGGGGACACAGCTACCCTGAGGAAGAAGAGGAAGAAGAAGACGAAGAAGAGGAGAAGACGGCAAAGGCCACCGAAAGAGGAAGAGAGAGAAGCGGATTCCTCGATGGAAGAAGGATTCCCTGAGGGTAAACAGCATCGCATCGAAGTAAATCTAAAATAGGCTTCGGATTCGGAAGAAAGAACGGAAAGAGTTTGGACAAACAGTGAACTGTGAGGGCAGATACAGAAGGTGTATTTCCAATAATAATAATAATAATAATAACATCTTTTATTTCATCTCAGAGCCATATTCAGAGATAAACAATGTAGAAGTTACGGTACACAAAGTACACGGGCTAAGAATTGCCACCATAATTGACATACAGCTTTAACAACTACAAATAATAAAGAAAAGACGAATAACAGTACCACAGGAAATAATGATAACTATCATATATTCTTGAAAATTCCAACTGATGAACGTACGACGTCAAACAGCACGAGGATATTTTTGATTGATTGATTGTATGGTGTTTTTACGTTGCATGGAACCAGTGGTTAATCAGCAACGGGACCAACGGCGGCTTTACGTGACTTCCGAACCACGTCGAGTGAACTTCTATCACCAGAAATACACATCTCTAACCCTCAATGGAATGCCCGAGAATCGAACTCGCCGCCACCGAGGTGGCAGGACAAGACCATACCGACCACGCCACTGAGGCGCTAGTACGAGGAGATAAAACATGCTAATGGAACAGGACTGAAATACAAATATGTTCGGGGAAACATTTAGAGCGAAATGAAAGGCGTTTCAAAGCCATTAAGTCTGTCACACAGGATTCATTACTGATTCAGAAGCTGAAACGCTACCAGGGCGAAACATCCTGCTGATTAATCACGCACACATACGTACATTTTACACACCACACACACAAATTATATATATATATATATATATATATATGTATATGTTATATATATATAATATATCTATATATATATATATATATATATATATTATATATATATATACACACACACACACACATACATACATATAATCATACACACCACCGAAATACAGTCCTTAGCATTAAACCAGAGTGTTTTTAATGGGCCTTTTATACTTGATACATCCTGTTTTAACAGAAGAATATATATATATATATATATATATATATATATATATATATATATATATATATATATATATATATATTCCAACCGTAAACGCGACCAGGAGAGAGAGAGAGAGAGAGAGAGAGAGAGAGAGAGAGAGAGAGAGAGAGAGAGAGAGAGGAATTCGGTTTTGGCATAACCCCTCGCTTTTCCCCTCTCCTTCGTTTCTGGCAGAGGGGAGGTACTGCCAGATTCATTTATATAAATCCGATAAGCGGATTCCACATTGTGTCTCATCCTTTGGCAATCAGTAAAAAGTCTCTCTCTCTCAACAATCGACTTGACGATATAAACTCCCAGCCGACGGCTTTAGCCGGCCGCCTGCCTTCCTAGCTTTCTTGGAGAGAGAGAGAGAGAGAGAGAGAGAGAGAGTACAGCCATATTCAATGATTCAAGGAATAATAATGAAGGCAAAGAGTATTCAACAATCTAGAAGCGATCGGTTATGCATTGCGGATCGATAATGGTTAACCTTTGATTTCGTGAATTTTGTTTCACAATGCACAGTATTTATGTTTGCTTCTTTGTTTGTTTGTTTGTTTGTATGCTGTTTTTACGTTACATGGAACCAGCGGTTATTCAGCACCAGGACAAAGGCAATACGTGACTTCCGAACCACGTCGATAGTGAACTTCTCTCACCAGAAATACACATCTCTCACCCCTCAATGGAATGCCCGAGAATCGAACTCGCGGCCACCAAGGGACAGTATTTATGATACTGTCATTGCTCACATAATAGTACAATGAGAGAGAGAGAGAGAGAGAGAGAGAGAGAGAGAGAGAGAGAGAGAGAGAGAGAGAGAGAGAAGGAGAGGGGTGGGGTTAATCAAGAGGTTCTTCAGAGAAATTAAAATGACGACATACTTGAATTAAAAAGCCATAATTATTATTAATATTATTATTCAAAAAGTTAACGCATTAAAAATATCCTTAAATCCCACAGAAGTCCTAAAGCAGAGCACAAACAGAAAAGCAGAACACCTCCTTAATGACTTCCTTGCCTGAGAGAAAGGGAAAGGGAGAAGGAGAAGGAGGGGTGGGGAGGGGGGGGGATAGGATGAAAGGAAGAGGAGGCGGAGGAACTGCAGGACAATTAAATAATGAAATTCCTGAATAAAACGGCGGGAATAATGCAACCCACTCCCAGCTCCTTCTTCAGAATTCCTGACATTCCAAAGACGGCTTGTGTGTGGGCAGGATTCCGGGAACACCTTCAGGAAGAGACAGAAAAAAGAAGTTCGAGGAGGAGGAGGAGAAGGAGGAAGAGGAAAGGCAGCACTGAGAGAATGAGGATGACGAAAATGGTAAAATAACGATGCAGAGCAAGCAACAACCATGACAGATCGAAGGCCATTTTGAACATACCAGTACTTTTTTTTAAGGCAATATCTCTCTCTCTCTCTCTCTTCTCTTTCTCTCTTTACAGCATGCGATATAGTTTTTTTGTTTTTTCTATGGAAGTAATGTCTAGAAACTATTGAGAGAGAGAGAGAGAGAGAGAGAGAGAGAGAGAGAGAGAGAGAGAGCTTTCTTTGTTCTAATTCAATTTCTTCAAACTACAACGGAAAGGTTGCAAACCGGAATGAAAAGAAAATAATAGTATTATGCCCCGGAAATCTCACGAGCGCCTGCTAGGCAAGGCTTCGGTCTATAGCATCATTTTATGATAAGACGAAACATATACGTAGGTACAAACACAAACTAGATATATGTACATATATATATTAAAATATATATATATATATATATATATATATATTATATATATATATGTTGTGGAGAGCCCAGTAACGTTCGGAAAAAATTGAAACACGGATACAGTGTTTAACTTTGCTTATATATATATATATACATATATATATATATATATATATATATATATATATATGTTTACAAATGTCCTTTAATATCAAATTCGCTTTAACTCGGAATTAATAACATTCAATATATGTTTTTACCGAAAGGGGGATTTTTTAGTCGATAAATAATTCGTCGGCTCACGGGCGCGAACCATGGAACCAACAGATTCTGGACGCACAGTGTGAACTATTTCTAGACCATCAAAGCTACCAAGAATTAATATATATATATATATATATATATAATATATAATATATATGTATATATATATATATATATATATATGTAAATATGATACATAAATAATATTATTATAATCTTGACGGATGAGTGGATACGGTCACTTTACTTCTAGCCCAAATGGGTCTGAATCCTAGTGGAAGTCATCCCAAAGGTAAATGAATACCACAATCCCATAAAATTTATTTTTGGGTTATATTAGATAACGAAAATACCATGATAAATTGTATTGTTTGTGTGTGTGTGTATATATATATACATATATATATAAATATACATAAATAAAACATAAACTATACATATATATAAGCACACAATATCCTCCGATACAATATTCTATCGATCCTCCTCCTTAGAAAATCGACAAAGCGGGGAGGATTATCCAAGACGCAACCGTTCTATCATATCACAAAGACTGATCTAATTGCTTTATCCCGGGTAACTTCAGCCAGAAGCCGTCTTCTCATATCAAAGAGTATTAGAGAGAGAGAGGGAGGAGAAAGAGGAGAAAGAGAGAGAGATAAGGAGGAAGAGAAGAGAGAGAGAATATTGTATTATGCGTCTCAGAACTGACAGGAATATTCAAATACCCAGAAATATAAGGAATGTATATTGTACATTCCACATTCCATATTGCTACAGCAGTCGTAGGCATTAAGAAGTAAACGAAGTATGTGGAAAGTAACTAAAAAATAAAAGTTATTTTTTTTTGCACTCGTTTCATCGAAGGAGCTTTCGTAATTATAATTAACCAACTATATAAGTTCTAGTATATTTTTCTATATTTAGTTATGCTTCATCAAAAATTATTTGCATTACACCTATTAGCTAATGAAGCAATGAGCAAAATAAATTCAGTCTGACTGATTTCTCTCTCTCTCTCTCTCTCTCTCTCTCTCTCTCTCTCTCTCTCTCTTCTCCCTAACGACACAACAGATAAGTAACTTTAAGGAAAATGTTTTCCAGATTCTTTGAAAAAATCCTGCTTTTCTTCTGCAAGCCACCATATTCCAATTATATTAACTTTGGAAAATACATACAAGATACGAGATACAGAAACAAAAATATACAAGAGACAAGATAAAAGAGAAAAGATACAAAAATAGACACGAGATACAGAATACAAAAATAGAGACAAGTACAAGGACTATTTCAGACTAAACATCGTTCGCTGACAGGAGAGCTAGATTCGTCTATTTGTTCATGGGGAAGGGAGGGGGGGGGGGGGGTGTTTGTAAACGCAACGTCATATATGGTTCAAGATTCATTACCTCGTGTGAGATGAGAATTGTCAGGCCTTGGAAGCATTAGGCCTAGCAAAGGCTTTATAAATCCAGAGAGAGAGAGAGAGAGAGAGAGAGAGAGAGAGAGAGAGAGAGAGAAACAGCATTAGGACCGCCGAAACGTCCCCCCCCCCCTCCTCCCCCTTCCCTTTCCCTTCCCACCCTACATATAAAAGCGATAATACGGGTTCCAATCTGCAGAGTAAACTAACAATTAGGCTCGCATTAATACCACGCTCCCCATTATGCTCCGGCCTTACAACCACGCTCATTACGACGACGACGAACCTCCTTAATACACCTGATGAATGGCCAAGGTGCACGGCTCATATTTGCTCCGGCTTTGCTGCCTTCTGCCAACTTCAAATTCATCAGTTCCACTTCTGCTTATTCGACGGACTATATATATATATATATATATCTATTATATATATTATATATTATATATATATATATATATATATATATATATATATATATATTTATATAGTGGATGAGGACTACAAGTCCTCATCGTCTAATGTATATACACATTGCATATTTTTCCTTCAGGTCACATTGCTGAACATAATGCATTTTGCAGATAACAAATACAATACAAAGTTAGTTCTACTTGGTGCAAGGTTCTGTCACATATACATTCCTCATATTTTTCACAAGGCAAAGAGAAAAACTAAACAAACAAAACAAAAAAAGGGAGGGACAAAAAAACACACATCCGGCTTTTTGTCCCATACGAAAAACATAAATGCATCAATGGACACACGTTCCTGCAAGGTGTTGACAAAAGGACCCCTTCCCTTAAAGTTGATGGCACACCTTCACCCACCTACCTACCAAACTCTTCCCCCCATCCCCCTCCCCCTTCCCCCAAGGGCCGGCCTGATTGGTGGAAAAACTTTCGGCGACACGCAGGTAAAGATGGCCAATTCCAAAGCTTTCAGAGTCGGAGAAACAAGAACTTGAGGACAACTTGACACCTGCTCAAAGAAGCTCTCTCTCTCTCTCTCTCTCTCTCTCTCTCTCTCTCTCTCTCTTAGAAGAAGGAAGAAGACAATAAAGAAGAAGAAAATATCCATTAATCATATTCTTAATACTCAAGGGCTAACTTTCTTTGAAAGCCAATGGAGCGAGTATCACATTGTCCTTTCTGTTACATAATAGTTTAACGAGAGAGAGAGAGAGAGAGAGAGAGAGAGAGAGAGAGAGAGAGAGAGAGAGAGAGAGAGAGAGAGAGAGAGAGAGAGAGAGAGAGAGCATAAAACATAAATTGTAAAGACAGCCTCTTCGTCCTTCGGTAACAACAACCTCTTAACCTAATTCGGAAAACTAATAGTCCCAAAGATTCTCTTGCAGGGGCGAATATCAGTAGTATAAATCTCGAGTGGCCAGCGTCTACATTTCATTTATTGGAATGAGAAATATACCACCAATATTTCATTCAAAACAGTTTCCAAAGACAACCGTTGAAGACAATCTCGATGTATCAATAACATCATTATTTTGAAGACGCAATAATGACTGTGAACAGCACGGTACGGAAATCACTACATCAATTACAAATGATAAACAAAACGAACAAACACAACTATCCATTCATTATAAGAGGAAAGACTATGGGTCCTTGAAACACAAAGACGGTTCAGACCAATATGAATACTTTCGGGAAATATCTACATCAACCACATAAGCTCTGCTTTCCTTTGGACAATATTGCAACGAAATTAGGGCAGCAACTCACGCAAACACAGAACCTACCGTTTAACGTGGCATTCGATTATGGAGTCAATTTGCTGTTACAGATTTCTTCTAAAAGGTTCGTCAACTCAGATAAGGCCCATTAAGAGCGTAATAAGTTAAATAGAGATTCCAAAACATCAGTTTATGCATAAACTTCAGTTATAAATATCGAACCAACACACATACATATACTTATACACGATCCAAACTCGCTGAACTTGTAGAATTAACATTTACCGTGAAAATACAAACATTGCCCGCAACGTTTTTGAAATTCAGACTACCGTTAACGGTGCAATGATAGGCTTTAATTAACCGTAAAACTGAATTTCAGTCTAATTCCTAACCCAACATCTGGCCGGGAGTCTCTCTCTCTCTCTCTCTCTCTCTCTCTCTCTCTCTCTCTCTCTCTCTCTCTCTCTCTCTCTCTCTCCCCTTCGCTCGGCGTCGTCCACAAACTGGGGATAATAATTGGCGAAGGAAACTAACAAAAACTCAATTTTCCGAGTGAGCTCACGCTCGGGATATGAATATTGAGTGCACACTACCATTTTCCTATCAAACCAGGGAGTCTTTATTGTTATTTTTTTTCCCTCTCTCTCTCTCTCTCTCTCTCTCTCTCTCTCTCTCTCTCTCTCTCTCTCTTTCTGGATTATCTCTATGGAACCGTGCAGCCAAAGGTTTTGTATCCGGGGTGGAGGAGGAGGATGAGGAGGAGGATTGAGTCAGGCCCTAAAGAAGAGAAACTTCATTTCCTTAAGTCCCCCACCCCTTAAAAAAGGAAGGGGGGCGTCGGGTGAATGCTTATCCAGGTGGGTATCTCTCTCTCTCTCTCTCTCTCTCTCTCTCTCTCTCTCTCTCTGTGTGTGTGTGTGTGTGTGTGTGTAAAAAATCAATGCCCTATCAATGACGGAAAAAGATAAAACCTTAACTATTGGGTTGTGAAAAAAAGTTTTTTCATTTGGTGTTTTTTCTTTTTCTTTTTTTTTCACGCTTTTCTTGTTTTGTTAGGTTTTTCGGTGTTTTTCTTGCAACCAATTTCTACATTTTTTAAGACCTTACTTATAATTACCTACTATAGACTTATGATGTTATTTAAGACATCACATTTCATTCCAGATTAGAGGAATTAGGCCTCATGAATAATAGTATGAAGCAGTAGCTTTCATCATTTTTACGGCTCAAGGAGTTTATACATGATGCGTTAAAAGTAAGAATGAAGTAGTAACCAATAGTGACCAACATGAAATGAAGCGCTGTGAACAACCACTCTGATGTATTTCAAGTGGCATTTTGAGTGAATTAAGAACAAAATGTGTAAAATTACGATCAAATAAGCACTGTGGAATTTCAGTTGTGATGTCAGCAAGGATAAAACCACGGATTACAAGTAAGAATGCATTTCATTTCAACCACATGACCGCCCGGGAATTCTGTGTCTCAAACTTTCACTAATACTGGCAACAAAATTTTATTTTATTATTGTGCTGATTACAACTAAAATCTTGAGTAATAGCGATAAACAGTAGTTATCATATACGCAATTATTGTTCAGCACACCGTTAATTGAGCGCCGGGAAGGAAGTTCGCAAGGGCGGTTACAGGGTGCACCCATAGATATTAGAGTGCACCATCATTCGGTGGGACGCCATATTGGATTCGAAATGACCACGAACACTCATTTTACGAAGACTTCACATGCTTATCTTAGTTTGTATAGTGTTACCTCTAGCTCATTTGTTAATGAAACTTCAATCTTTTGAAAGGTTTGTTTAAAGGTTCATTTCTTTTTTTGTTTCACCAATTAAAATGTCGAGTAAAAAGGGGAAAGTTCAGAGATCCACCGATGTGTGTCATAGGCGATATTTTACCCTATAGGATGCCTCATATATTCATATTTCACAAAATCAAAACCATATATAATAAACATGGAATGTTTTTAAACAATGAATAGAGTCCGCATTTTTGGCAAATGTACACAGAATATCACTAGAATTGCGATATCTTTCACCATATCATAGATCACATCTCCCAATGAGCACAGTAACCTACCAGTCACTCTCCAAGCACACCAACTGCCCACTGCCATGCCAAGCACATTTACTTTGGTTCTGGAACAGAGCTTATTGACATGGGTATGATACAAGTTTCAGTTGAACATGTTCGATGCTGAACACGTGTTGTACCATACATACTTTTAATTTTAAGGAACTTGCCAATCATACAGTTTTCATACTTCTGAATCTGATACATGTGTGATACAAGTGTCAGTTGAACATGTTTGATACTGAACACATATACGTCTTATATCATACTGTGTCATACATACTTTTAAGAAACTGTTGCCAATCATACAATATTCATACCTCTCCTCTTGTTCAAATGCATTGAAATTCAATAAATTGACCCCAGTACCTCATGGTTTCAAGATATGATTGAAAAATAACAGTAAAACTTGCTTGATGATTGAAAATATCAATGTTCAAATGTGAAATATTGATATTGTAACGAGAACCCATTAGTTTTCCTGACTTTCCCTATTTTTTTTTAATTGCCTTGTTAACCAAGTACTAGGCATAATATAAGCACAGTTAGCTATTTTTCGTAATTTAGGACGTAACAGAATGTGATTGTTAGAAAAAAAAGGGAAAAAAATAACCTTGCTCTTTTTTTGGTAGTTTTTTTTTTCGCGAAATCCTGTTTTTTTCCCAGAGAGAATAACAAGTTTTTTCTAGGGTTGCAGTCCTAAGATTTCAACGGGAAAAAAATTTCAAAAATACAAAGAAACAGACAAGTCTTTGCTACGTCATTGTACTACATACTTAGTAATCGAAGAAATAAACACTGACCTACCGATACAAACACTCGACTTCCAAGGTCGGCCAGGAAGCAGAATATTGTCTTCAGGCCTCGGCATTTAAATCGAGATCTTATGTCTATTTATTCTATTCAGTGAAAGCTAATGGCAAAGTTTCGCATTTTGATTTGTTTTACGACAATAACTGTAAGTCAATACTAATAACAGACGAATTTTGTAAATTCCCTAATAATTGTTACACAAACTATAACGCTGCTAAAGAGCCATATAATAAACACCACCCCCCCCTCTCAAAAAAAAAAAAAAAAAAAAAAAAAAAAAAAAAAAAAAAAAAAAGTCTAAATTCAAAATTCCTTGCTCCCCTTAAACCCACAACTTACGCAGTTTACCTAAATTCCCTAAATAATATTGTAAGAATATTTTTATTCCTGTGAATAGACTTTCATACGATATATAGATATATATATATATATATATATATATATATATATATATATATATAATATATATATATATATATAATTCCGAGGTAGAGCGAATTAGATATTAAAGGCATTCTGTAGTTCGATATATGTATATGAATCACGGTAATGTGATAGACTATATATATATATATATATATATATATATATATATATATATATATATATATACACTCACGAAAGAAACATAAATGAAAAAATGAAATTGGAAGGCAGCAATTTTACTGAGTACAATCTGAACCACCTTAACGTGAACAGCCGCACAGAGCAGAGCAGGAATAGCAAAGGATTAAAAAAAAAAAGAAAACTGAAAAATGTAAAATAAACAAGTCTGGTGCTTCTCCTTCAAGCAGTAAATCTGAGCTAATACAGCAGCCAGGCGCAACGACGCTCGCTAACAATAATTTTCCTAAAATTTCCAATTCCGGTGTATTTGGAATTTACATATAGATGGGCCATTAAAACAAACATTGTGATCGGTTCGAACCGAAAGATTTTTTCTTTCTTTTTTTTCGATGGTATACCAACCACCGCTAACTCGGCCGCCAACTATAAAAAAAAAAAGAATTTTTGTTTTTTTTAATATCGATCAAATAACGAGAGGAACGCATTTTCGAAGACAATTTGGATTAGCTCCCCACGTCATTATGGCGTAGGGCGATTGGCAAAAGCAGAAGCAGAAGCAGAAGCAGAAGCAGAAGCAGGCCTTTCAGAGGTCGGCGAGTCGGAAGTTTTCTTTCTATTAGCAAGCGCATTGCGGAAAGGTTTGTCTTTCGTTTCGTTTCATTTCAATGACCTAAATGGAAATTTTTTTATTGAGAGAGATTGAGAGAGGAGAGAGAGAGAGAGAGAGAGAGAGAGATTTTGACGCCAGAGAGAGAGAGAGAGAGAGAGAGAGAGTCTTTCGTTTCGTTTCATTACAATGACCTAAAGGAAATTTTTTTACGTGAGAGAGAGAGAGAGAGAGAGAGAGAGAGAGAGAGAGAGAGAAATTTTTTATTCGAGAGAGAGAGATGCGAGAGAGAGAAAGTCTTTCGCTTTCGTTTCATTTCAATGACCTAATGGACAGTGTTGGAGAGAGAGAGAGAGAGAGAGTCTTTCGTTTCGTTTCATTCAATGACCTAAAGGAAATTTTTTTATTGCAGAGAGAGAGAGAGAGAGAGAGAGGAGAGAGAGAGATTTCGCGAGGAGAGAGAGAGAGAGAGAAGAGAGAGAGAGAGACTTTCGTTTCGTTTCATTTCACCAGACAGAATCTTTGTGACCAAGATTGAGAGAGAGAGAGAGAGAGAGGATAGAGAG
This sequence comes from Macrobrachium nipponense, assembly GCF_015104395.2. Classification (NCBI taxonomy): domain Eukaryota; kingdom Metazoa; phylum Arthropoda; class Malacostraca; order Decapoda; family Palaemonidae; genus Macrobrachium; species Macrobrachium nipponense. The sequence continues at coordinate 79,649,977 of NC_061109.1, forward strand.
AGAGAGAGACCGAGAGGAGAGAGAGAGAGAGAGAGAGAGACCTTACAGACCTTACAGACCTTACAGTTCGTTCGGGCTGCCCCAGGTCCCTCAGTGTGAGGCGCCTCTAATGTCTACCAGAGAGTGCTAGTACATCTTCCGGTATATTTTGCATCTCCAATCTTGGATGGTCTGGGATGCAGTTTAGATATTTGTCGAGCTTATTCTTAAACAAACATCTACGCTCACTCCTGATATATTCCTCAGTGAGCTGGCAACGTATTGAATAGACGCTGCATTATCGATGCTGGTGCTAGTGGATTAATGTCCTGTGTGCTTTCCTTATTTTTCCTGGTATAGTTTTGGGCACTATTAATCTACCTCTGCTTGCTCTTTCTGATATTTTTAGTTCCATGATATTTTCTGTTATTCCTTCTATCTGTTTTCCATGCTGAATTATCATGTAGCGTTCTCTTCTCCTTTCTAGACTATATAATTTTAAGGATTGTAGTCTTTCCCAGTAGTCTAGGTCCTTAACTTCTTCTATTCTAGCTGTAAAGGACCTTTGTACACTCTCTATTTGTGCAATATCCTTTTGATAGTGTGGGTACCATATCATATTGCAATATTCAAGTGGACTACGAATATGTTTTATAAAGCATAATCATGTGTTCAGCTTTTCTTGTTTTGAAGTGCCGTCAACAACATTCCCATTTTTGCTTTACATTTTTGCCAACAGAATTGCTATTTGATCATTGCATAACATGTTCCTATTCATCATCACACCAAGGTCTTTAACTGCTTCCTTATTTGTGATTGTCTCATTATTAGGTCCCCTATATGCATATAGCTTTCCTTCTCTGTCTCCATAATTTATTGATTCAAATTTATCAGAGTTAAATACCATCCTATCCTCTGCCCAATCATATACTTTGTTAAGGTCTCTTTGTAGAGCGTTCCTATCTTCATCACAAGTAATTTCTCTACTTATTCTTGTGTCATCAGCGAAACTACTCACTACCGAATCCTTAACATTACTGTCCTATGTCTTCAATCATAATAACAAACAATATTGCAGCTAGCACCGTACCTTGTGGCACACCGGATATTACCTTGGTTTCATCCGATTTCTCATCGTTTTGCATAACTATCTGTTTTCTGTTGTTGTAAAAATTCTTTTAACCATCTTCCTACTTTATCTACGATATTGTGTTTTCTAATTTTCTTTGCTAATATTATTATGGTCTACTTTGTCAAAAGCTTTTGCAAAGTCTAGATAAACCACATCTGTTTCATTTCCGCTTTTCATATTTTTGAATATGTTCTCACGGTGGACTAACAGTTTGGGTTTGTGTACTTTTTCCGGGTACGAAACCGTGTTGTCCTATATTAAACAATTATTTTTTTA
>NC_061109.1:79651863-79661863 GCF_015104395.2 Macrobrachium nipponense
TACGGGAGATGTTCTGGCAGTATCGTAATGGTTAAAAAAAGAAAAGATAAAATCAATATAACGAACTATATTTAAAAAATGCTTAAATTTTTGCTTTGGAAATTGATTGCTATGAAAAGCAAAGCTTGATATTAACACCCCCTCCCCTCCCCCCGCCCCCACACCACTTCCCCTGCTTGATTGCATCAAACATAAAAATAAAAAAAATCTTTACCAAAGTGATAAGAGAATTCTTTCATGCGTGAAAAAAAAACAAAGCTTCGAAGTCTTCATATGAGACATATGAAAAAAAAGAAAAAAAGAAAGAAAGTTTGGGAAAATTATCCTCATCGACCATTTTCCCTTCAAACTCCATTGAAGTAAATAAAAGGAGGAATTGCCGGCGGTCTTTTGATCCCAAACGAGATTAGGAGATTAAAGAAGACAATCTGCCTACGAACAGAACTTGAAAGCGCCTTACCACGAACCTAAATCAGCTCCAAAATAAGCTAAGATTGGAGAGAGAGAGAGAGAGAGAGAGAGAGGAGAGAGAGAGAGAGAGAGAGAGAGAATGTTCTGTGAATGCTTTCTTCCCAGTAGGTTGAGGATTATCGTGCGTCATGTATTTATCCCACCCATCCCCTCAGTTCTTCATGCTTTCTTTTCTTGTTTGAACTTCGGTAATAATAATAATAATAATAATAATAATAATAATATAATAATAATAATAATAATAACAATAATAATATACCATGTGACACCCAGGAGTGAAGAGAAAGAGAGGGAAAAATGGATAAGTATCAAGACCTGAAAATAAAAATAAGAAGGATATGGGATATGCCAGTGGAAATTGTACCCATAATCATAGAAACACTAGGCAAGATCCCCAAGATCCCTGAGAAGGAATCTGGAAAAAAAACTAGGGGCTGAAGTAGCTCCAGGACTCATGCAGAAGGAGTGTGATCCTAGAGAAACGCGCACATAGTTAGAAAAGATGTACTCCTAAGGAGGCGGGATGCAACCGGAACCCACACTATAAATACCACCCAGTCGAACTGGGATGACTGTGATAGACAAAAAAAAAAAAAAAAAAAAAAAAAAAAAAAAATAAAATAATATATAATAATAATAAATAATAATAATAATATCCTTTACTTTAACTGAAGGCCAGGTATCTATTTCAGGTTCTGGTTCGAGAGTCAATCATTGGTACCTCTGAATTTAAGCTAAGCACTTACTAAACAGTCACAAGGCTAGAGAGAGAGAGAGAGAGAGAGAGAGAGAGAGAGAGAGAGCCTCGTGTATGTAGCTTTCGGAAATGGTGTACTTTGAAATCGGCCAATAAAATCCTCAATCTCGGTTAACTGTTTTATTCTGATAATTATGGTTGGGATGCTGCGGAATTTTAAAACTTAACGTGTTCCTCCAAGAAGAGAATTAAGGCATAAAGAAAAAAACAGTGAAGGTGACATTCGCAATGAAATGTAAAGAAAAAGATTCATCAGCACATTTATAAAATGACCGAAATGAAGGAAGGGCAGTGCGTGGAATAAACAGAACAACGTCCGGCAAGGAGGGATTACAACAAACGGCCTCTACAAACGAGAGTCCCTTTTAATCTGCAGCTACTTCAAAACGACTTTGCCTCTGATATTAAAACAGGTCTCTGTGAATTTATACCGACCATTCACAAAAGCCTATCTAAAGCTGCTCTTGGGTATTATCGCAAGCTTCCTATATTTCTTTTGAATATAAACTACATAAGTTCGTTCCCACTGCAACCTGACGGGCGTTTCTGAATATGTTTCAGAGTATGATGATGTTTTAGTGTTTTATGTAAAAGAAAAACTAAATACGTTTGTTTACCAAAGAACTTTAACGTTAAGGCTCCTTTCAGTTTGGAAGGAAGGTACATAAAATTTTGGCCAAAGGCCAAGCGCTGGGACCTGTGAGGTCATTCAGGGCTGAAAAAGGAAACGAATATAGAGAGTTTGAAAGGTGTAACAGGAAGAAAACTTCGCAGCTGTACTATGAAACGCCTGTTCGGAGAGCGTGGAAAGTAAAATGGAAGAAAGAGAATGTGAACGGAAGTACAGTAAAAGGAATGAAGGGGCTGCAGGCAGGGGCCCAAGGGACACGGCAAAGACCCTTGAGTAATGCTTACAGTGCATCAAGTGATGTGCACTTTATGGCATAATTGCTGTCACGTGACCGGTACTTTTATAAAAAGAAAAGTAAATTTGACATCATAAGAAAATGTGTGAAATACGGCAAAGGCAAAAAATATATGCTCAAAAAAGAATAAAAATCCTCATGAAATTGGAGTATTTTTCACCTAAAAATACTGAAAATGGTATATAAAATTTTCAAAGAAAATTCCAGCAAGCTAATGCTCCTTACTACCTTCGAAAATTAAAAAGAATATTTAAGTAATATTAAAAGGAAAAAAATTGTCGAAAAAAAAGTCGCTAACACAGCAGATATTACTGAATAATAATAATAATTTTAGTAACAATTGGAAGAATAAATATTATTTCTATTATTATTTACTTCCATTTTAATGGTAAATATCAAATAGCCATATATATATATATATATATATATATATATATATATATATATATATATATATATATAGAGAGAGAGAGATGAGAGAGAGAGAGAGAGAGAGAGAGAGAGAGAGAGAGAGAGATTATAAAAAACAACGTTTCTATCAATAACAGTACCGTGGACATTAAACCATGCTACAAAGAAAGCTTTTATTTTTATTTTTTCTTCTTCCCTTCAGCCGACAAGGTAAAACCAAACTCAAATTGCTGTTAACAAAAACTCGGCGGTAGCCGAAACTTTAAAGTAATTCCTCCAAACACGAAGCAAGAGGGTTCCTGAATGACAACTAGAGCACGGACAAGTTTTTTTTTTCTTTTCTTTTTTTTTAGATAGATTACTTGCTACATAAAACTGTTTGTGAGTTCGCTTGTGTGTGTGTATACATGTACATTCAAAAGCTATCTTAGAAATTTGTTGAAGGATGTCAAAGAGCTTCTAATTGATGGACGGGACAAGGACCAAGGAAGAATAACGGATCCGGATCCGTAACCATAAGAGTAGATTTTAAGAAGAAAACGGATCCGGATCCTTAAGAGTAGATTTTGAGATATAGGGTAGAGAGATCCATAAGAGTAGCTTCTGACATGAAAACGTATCCAGCAAATCCTGAGAAGGAAACAGATCTTCGTCCGTATCCCTATTCTCAAATTTTCGGTAACAACACCAAAAAGAGGGAAATCTTCGAATTCGATAAAAAATAAAAATAATAAAAATAGAATTAAAATATCAAAATAAAAAATTTAAATATTAAAATAGAAAATAAAAAACTTAAATACTAATTAAAAATTAAAACAAAAATAATTAATTATTTCTTCTTTCACAATATTATAACTTGAGCACTCTTTATATCACGTAATGATGAATTAGAGGCGGCAACAGACATTATTAGATTTCAAAAATAAAAAACGCCCTCGCCTTTTGTCATTGGAATAAAAAAAACTCCTTAACTGCCTTCTAACTTCGGAATAAAAATACGATTAACGAAAAAAAAAACAAAAAAAATAAATATGCAACCAAGATAGTTTACCCAAATATGCAACGAACAATATGAAAAAATTAACATACATATCTGTGTGTAGGCATATATATATATATATATATATATATATATATATATATATATATATATATATAAATAATATATATACATAATTTCAAATGTTATGACAGTAGCAACTTTCTCGCAACACCTCCAGCCAATAAAGAACAATTACACAACAGGAGAGAGAGAGAGAGAGAGAGAGAGAGAGAGAGAGAGAGAGAAATTTTAATTAACGAGTCATCTCATTACTGAGACAGACTAGCTCTCTTTTCAAACTGTAATGACTTCATTTTCCTTTTCCCTGTAAGAATAAACTCGAAAGGAAAATAACATGATTACATAGCAAAGTAAATAACACTTTTTTTTTCTTTTAAAGGTAACCTCGTCCACCTTTGCATACTAATTTACATATACATTAACACGGAGGAGAAAGGACGCGGAGGGGGAGGGGGGGAGAGGGAATGGGCGGGCCGTTGGAAAGATTGCATACATAATAATATGCATATGCATACTTCGCTTTACTTGGCTCAGTAATGAAAAAAGGGGTATTGAGTATATTTATATGTGTGTGTGCATGCATATATACATGTATATATATATATATATATAATATATAATCTATATATATTATATATATATATATATATATCCCCTAGAAATATATATTATATATATACCCACACAAACAAATATTACTACATATACATACATACATACTCACACACACATATATATATACATATATATGTGTATATAATGTATGTATGTATGTATATAGTATATGTGTGCGCGCATATATATATATATATATATTATATAATATATTATATATAATATATATATATATATATATATATATATATATAATGCCGTTGGATTACAATGAAAGACATTCATATATAGAGAGCCAGACAGAAAGACAGAGAGCACAGTCGTGACTACTCAAGGACTTAACCTTAAACTGTTCAATTATCAATGGATCTCCTGGGCGAAACACTTCCACGGCAACGACTCTCTATACATTTGCACATGCACAGAAGACTCATGAACAGCACGTAGGCTCTCTTACACACACACAGCGTTATTCACCTCTCTCATGTACACTTTAACACTCCCAAGATCTTGGGGCTCTCTCTTTTGAAAGCCTTTTCAACCATTTCCTAATTTTCTCTTTTAATCCTCCTCCTGGCACATAGGCAGCGCCTCCATTCACAATCCAATTATGAATAAACAATCCCATTGCGTATATCACTAAAGAAAATCCTTCTTAAACATTCGAAAATGGACGCTAGTTGCAATATAAGAACACTTAGACAATACGTAAACGCAGGCATTATTCTCAGCCTTAGTTAATTTAAAGAGTGGCATTATTCACATTCCTAGTCCGTTTCAACAGCGGCATTAATCACAGCCTTTACTTATTCTCAAGTCATTTGAGAAACGGCCGTAATCACATTCTTGAATCTTCTGACAAACGATTCATCCCATTCTTAGTCATTCAAGCAACGACGCTCATTAAACATTTGTGATTCTCCCAAAATTAGTTCATTTAATCGGTGGCGTTAATGTCACTCATGGCTTCATTAAACAACGACTTTGTTCATTTATTTAATGGATTTAATCACTCTAGCAGTCCATCTCTAGCATTAGAATTTACCACAATACTGACCATTTAGAGTATATTACAACAGCGGCATAAATTATTTCTTAAGTAACTTGAGCAGAGGACTCTACAATATTATTAGATGAAGAAAGAAACTAACAAAACTATATGATTCATTTAATAATGATATCGTCTACATTTACAGAGAAGTGAAGGAATTGACGTCATTTAGCTCCAGATTTAAGATTTAACTGGAATGTTGCAACTACCTTCACCATTTTCCCCATAGTTCCTTTCTGGACCTTGCTTTTCGAATTTGTCAAAAGTCAGGCCGAAAGAGGGCTCTCTCTCTCTCTCTCTCTCTCTCTCTCTCTCTCTCTCTCTCTCTCTCAAACAGACACACGGTTTAGTCACCATTTGACAATATTAGCCAAGAAAGTGGAAGTTCCCGATACCTTAACAAGAAATTTTACTGTACGCAACCTGTGAAATCCTGAGTAGAAAAGGGATATAAGAGTTTGAAGTTGAAAAAAAAAAAAAAAAAAAAAAAAAAAAAAAAAAAAAAAAAAAAAAAAAAAAAAAAAAAAACAAAAAAAAAAAAAAAAAAAAAAAAAAAAAAAAAAAAAAAAAAAAACTAAAAGTGGGATACTGTAGCTTCGCAATTCTTTCACTTCCTCCAGAGAAAGTTGACGATTCTAAATCTGCATAAATTTTTGTCACATACTCACACATTAAGCGCGGTAAAAACGTTGTCCCCTCGACTGATCAAAGGTGCCACATACCTGAAAATAGAGAGAGAAAACAAACATTAACCACAAACGGACTTCCAAAAACACACACACAAAAATAATAATAATTTCACAGGTAATACACTAAAAACTCACACACCACAATTGTATACATTATAGAAGACGGTTCTAGGTCGCTTCCCGAGTGTGTCTACCAAAGCCCCACCCCCTTCCCCCCCTACAACCTACCTCCAACAAAGCCCACCCCCATTAAGCCTAGGCTTACGACCTAATGTCATTACATAAATTTCCCTCAATAGCTACTTCCCAGTTCCTCGTGTACTGATGGGCGTGCGTTGGCTGTCTGAGTAGGTAAGGAACATGAATAGGCCGCACAGCTACTCAAATATTGATGGCCAACTGCAAGATCAATTTCCCTGTAATATTCACAAAGAGCAATGATCGCTCTGCGCGTACACAGATACACAGGGCCTCTCATTCTATAGGCGCGCAGGCGATACACACAGACGCATATAGTACACAGGCGCCAAAATAATGAAAATCCTGCTCACTGACCTTGAGTTATCTCTGTTAGACAGAAAAAATTCTCTCTCTCTCTCTCTCTCTGTATAGCCTATTTCAGAACACACTTCGGCATAAGTGTAATAACAAGTGCACTTCACAAAATCTCTTCACGCAAAAAAAAAAAAGAAAAAAAAAGGGGAAAAAAAAACTGAAATCTGTGCGTGTGTGTGTTTGTTTGTAGACTGTTTCAGAACGCAACTCAACATACACAAAAACTCCGTTAAGAAAAAATAAATAAATAAATAAAATAATCACTAAATTTTCACGCAGATCAACTGCCAAAAATCCACACGTTTCTTTCCGAATCCCTTCCCTCCAATGGCGTATTTCACGGTATACACGAGTATTACCTGCTTAGACTTCCGTCTTACTCTCGCTCTCTTACCTCCGAACACCTTTACCTTTTCCCCTCCTCCCTCCACCCACCCCACCTACCAATCCCCTTCCTCTCCTCCCCCGGCCAAAGATTAGTTCGGAGCAATAAGGATTCCTTGAGAAGCGGATTGTATGTGATTGCTGAAATGAGATACTTCTGAAGAGCAGAAATCCCGCGAAGCTGTAAACCCCTTTTACGCTATTTCACTTTTTTTTCTCTCTCTCTTTTTTTAAGGATTCTCAACGTGGGAGGTATTTCCTAGTCTTTCGTAGCAGGCAACCTAGATATTCAGAAATTAAATTATCTTTTGATCATCCTCCATATCGGATGTTGATATGATAGGAATGATTTGAAAGATAAAAAGATAGACAATTAAAAACTAAGAAAGTTTGCGAGATAAACCAAACTGAGAATTAAAAATGTTAAGTAAATACTTAGAGTGGTGAGTGACTAACCCTATTAAGCTACAAAGAAAAATAAATAAATAAATATATAACAAAGATAAAAAGAAACCTACGAAAATATTCCATTAGTTTGTAAACCCTCCCCATCAATGCTCCTCCCCAAAGTAGAAATTATAAATATAAACAACCAAAAACGGTAACATTTTAAAATATAAATGTATCAGAAAACTATGACACTTTCAAAGCCTAAACACTAACTTTAGAAATGCATGAAATTAGTTGGAAAAACAATTTTCTACTTTCATTTTCAATGAAATCTCCGTATTAAACATTTGCCAATGAACCTGCAATGTTCTTTTCCACTTAAAATAAAGATGTTAAATCACACGAACAGATAAAATTTACCCGGGCTGTTACGGTTAAGGAGAGGAACCATAAGCAGACAAACTAACGGGCACAGAGGCCTCCGGGTCATACCATAATAGCACCCGTATTAAACTTGTGCATATATCACAGATTATAAAAACACAGGCAGAAGGTAGCCGAGCGTCAAGAATAACAGTTACCTGTTACATGAACATATACATACAATGCGTATGTATAACCCAATTGCATGCTTTAGTCCCGCCAATAAGTGATAAATATAAATGAGAGAGAGAGAGAGAGAGAGAGAGAGAAGAATCATTACTAAACAGCAGAATAAAATTTCAAAAATCTTACAGCGTGTATAAAATGAAATAAAGATTGATAACGATGATGTCTGTTTTAGAATCATGCTTCTTAAGAAAAACCCCACGGCAAGGAATCTGCCTTAATGCCTTCACTGACAAACGGAAATATTAGACGTGACTTATATTTTAGTAATAACGAACACAACCACAATGTAATAATTTTGAACTTGACATTTTCTCTTACAAGAATAAATTTTAAGATGGATTTACCTTTGATATTCAAAGTTCCTTCCAAAAGCAAACTATATAACCTCTAAAATTCCCAAGTATATTCTTTAGAAATAATCATAGTGCTTATGAAACAACGAATCTCCCTTCAAGATTCACGATTATGTGCGTTAAAAAGAATAATCATATTTAAAACTAAACTTTACGTTTTGCAATTCACATTTACGTTCCTGAACTGAATACATTAAAAAAAACTTCGTAATACAAACTATCCTTTGGAATTAGCGAGCATTTTCCGCAAAAAAATAAAAAAATAAAAACACACACACATGCAATCAAAAACACTGGCTTTTCCCTTGGAATTCGACAACGCGTCCTCAGAAAAGGGACAGAAACACAAAGCAACGAAACCTTCCTTCTCGGGAATTGCACCCACCAAAACAAATGCAAATTAAAATCACACACCAGAGAGAGAGAGAGAGAGAGAGAGAGAGAGAGAGAGAGAGAGAGAGAGAGAGAGAGAGGAAATAAACGGCTTGACTTTTATATATTCCAGCTGAAACAAGAGGAGGAAATAAGATATTAGAGGCCCATTCTCGTTTCTCCTTTCCTTATGTCGTCCACAATTCGTTCCCCTTACCAGATGAAATCATTTCCTCACTTCCCCTCGCACCCCTCGGTCTCAATTTCCCCTTTCCATTTTATGGAACGATACTTCGCTCAAGGAAACTTGTTTCCTCGACGTATGGTTTGGTTTGGTGCACATCTTCATGCAATTTTGTTTAGTGCATTTTTTAAGCTTTTAAATAATGCATTTATTTTTTCTATCTTTAATCTTTCAAGTTTTCACACCGTTGGGATCCTTTCTAGTTTACTGCATTTTTTATTCGTTAAATTGGGAGAAACATCAAACGTCGTGATTGCCGACATCCTTATACTGAGGTTCTTTCTTTTATGAAAATTTTGGAAATGATACATGTTCTGTCAATCTTGACAGAGTGAATCCTGCGATCAGAGTGAAAACTGGTAAAGCTTTTCAGGCTTTATTCTATCTTAAATTGTCAGTATTTAGTTGTAACAGTTTTGACACTCAACATGTCTTGAATTTTGCAACTTTCATCAGTCAAAGCCGGTAGAGGTTTATGATTTGTTCCAATGGTATCTCAACCTCCGAGTATTTTGTATGAGGGAACTGAAGATTTACTTAAGCTTTACCATTAGTGGTAACTTTAACAAGTACATTTTCTATAAGATCATTCTGGTAATTGTTATTCTATAAGATAATTCTGGTAAAATTTTAAATTTTCATGCATTGTCATTTGCGAAAATGTTGAGCTCCGATTGTGTCCATCTCCAGCAATGCACATTATCATGGCAAATACTGAAAAGATTCGTCGCAGACGTTGCCGCTGTATTTTCATGAAAACAAATTAGTCATGTTTAAATGTCTTACAATTTCATATAATACATTCTTTAATCTTATATATGACAACCTTTGGCAATCATCATATTCAGGACTGTTTACTTTTTAATCTGTTAAACAGCTCATGAACCATTTCTTAAGTAGGGGGCTTCGTAAACGTTTATACTGCATTTCACATCTTCAATTATTATTTTTCTTAATTTTTTTTTTTTTCAGTTTAGCATCTTTTAACATTGCTGAAGCAGGAACAAGATTTATTTTGCAAAAAAGTGATCAACATGGTGCTTTATCTTCCACAAATATCCACATGAGTCCATCCTCCCTTCTTATAGTTCTCATTGAAATACCACC
>NC_061109.1:79666863-79716863 GCF_015104395.2 Macrobrachium nipponense
CAGTCTCTGAAATATAGTACTTACTTTCTATATTTTGGCGTTTTTATGGGCTACTTTTATTACATATATATATATATATATATATATATATATATATATATATATATATATATATATGTGTATTTGCGTTGGGTATTAATAACAAATAATAATAATTGTAATATACTAATAATAATACCATGGGGACACCAGAGTTGAAGAGAAAGAGAGGGAAAAAAATGGATAAGTATCAAGATCTGAAAATAGAAATAAGAAGGATATGGGATATGCCAGTGGAAATCGTGGCCCATAATCATAGGAGCACTAGGCACGATCCCAAGATCCCTGAAAAGGAATCTAGAAAAATAAAAATAGAGGCTGAAGTAGCTCCAGGACTCATGCAGAAGAGTGTGATCCTAGAAACGGCACACATAGTAAGAAAAGTGATGGACTCCTAAGGAGGCAGGATGCAACCCGGAACCCCACACTGTAAATACCACCCAGTCGAATTGGGGGACTGTGATAAACCAATAAATAAATAATAATAATAATAAATAAATAAATTATGAATGGTCAGGGCTCGGTAGCCTTAAACAAGAACAGGAATTGTTGAATGCCTTGTGTACATCCCGGCAGATGTCTTAAAAACAAAATAGCTGCGGAGAGATCTCTGGCGAGAGAAGAACGGTTTGGTAAGTGTGCATCTCATTTTAGGAATATTAGTAAAGATTAAAGATATAATATGGTTTTTTATCTTTTTATTTATTTATTTATTTATTCTGCAAGGCAAAAAGAAGCAGCCGGCGAAGTCGCGTGGGGTGACGTAGCTTAAGTAACTTATCATTGCGTTGTTGAAATATATAACGCGGTTAAGTAGGTAAACTGCAATTTTTTATTTGTATAGCGAGGATCTTCTTACTATAGCGTAGGTGATGCTATGAACTTAACTTGTTGTTTAACGCAACAAAGAAAGGTTTAAATTTAATTATCGTAGGAAATTTGGAACTTATATTGTTATTGATCTGAAGTCGCTGAAGTATTTTATAAATATTTCATTATTATCATAGCTAATGAATGTGTCGGAAATAATGTATACGATTAGATTGCTGCTTACTATCATCAATAAAGTTTTCTTTTTTTTTTTTACTTTCTTAATTTTGTCGGACAATTTATTTATTTGTTTTCCTAATATACAATTAATTTTTTTCTCTATATATCGCAAGAGAAAATAACGCATGTACACGACTCAGTTTTTTAATAATTCATTTGTCAAGTTATCAATGGCTTTATTGACTTGCGTCCTCTCTCTCTCTCTCTCTCTCTCCTCGGGGTAGAGACGAATCCATTTTTTTGGATTATGAACAATTATCGGGAAGGGAGGGGAAAGAACATACCCGTGGGGTTCCTTGCCTTTGGTGCCGCTTTGGGATTTAGGGGATGGGGAACGGGTGGGGGGGGGGGGGGGGGGTGACGGCGAAGACAATTCCCAGCCTTCTCCTTTCCCCATGGATCGAGGCTAACCTTTAGGAAAAGTCCTGGGGGAGGGGGAAGGGGGGAAAGAGTCCCTCGGATGACTCTTTCTGTCCCCCTCCCTGTACGTCCGTCAGTGTTTCCTTGGGGACGTAAAGTTATGGGGGAGCAAAATACCGTAATAGTTTCTGTGCCCCGAGGCTTTATCAGTGCCACTGATGAGGGTCAAGTTGTGTGATGGGAATACCTTAGGTGCAGAGAGGATAGAGAGAGACGACGACGCTGGACAGAATAGAGCGAGATGAGAAGATGGAGTGACGAGAGTTATACAACAAATTGGAATTTTTCTTACGCACGAAAATAGTATCTGATCTCAATGAGCTCAGGTCACAACAAAAGAAAATAACACACACACACCCACAGAGGAGAGGAGAGGAGAAGACGAAAGAGGAGGGAGAGAGGGAGGAGAGAGAGAGGAGAAGAATTAATGCATGTCGTGGCCACAGTCAACTCCGTCTGTGATAAATTGCTCTGCAAAACGTGAGGCCCAAGTCTATTGCAGATATTAAATATCGATTTCATTTCACTGTAATTACGAAGGAAAATGAATACACTACACTGACATACTATATTTAGAAATGAATATTTTTTTCTTAAATATGAAAATGATGCTGACTCAGCCTTTAGTTATTTTCAATCACAATGAATAAATAAACTATTAAGCACTACATGAGCTACTTACCAGGAATGCATGTCATATTTCTTGAATAGCTAGGAATATATTCATGGTATTTCGTAATTAATTTTCGTACCAGTTTTGCAATTGTTAACTACAGATTATATAGCCATCCTATCAATTACTCTGCAGAACTTCTGAGAGACCGAGAGGAGAGAGGATGAGAAAGAATGAGACGAAGAAGAGGAAGACCGGTGAGAGATGGGAGGAAGAGAGAAAATAAATAAATAAAATGCAGAATTACATTCCAATGTTACGTAAATAGCGTACAGCGATAACAAAATCCAAGCAACGCAACCATTATTCCACCAAAAAAACACACAACCCACCAATAAATATAATAATATATATATATATATATATATATATATATATATATATATATATATATATATATATATGTGTGTGGTGTGTGTGGGGTGTGTCGTGTGTGTGTTTTGTTTTTCTATCCAATGGATCACGGCAATGATACCTGCAAAATATCATGCCACAAAAAAAAATAACGAAACCTAAAAAACAAAAAAAAGATATTAAAACCCTTGCAGTTGACATTTCTTCTACGAAACGGACGAAATTCGCAACGGAAACAAAAATGTCTGCCCCCCAAAAAAATAATGGAATAAATCAAAACAAAAAAAATAAGTCGAGGTGCAAAAATCCTCTCCTCTTGCCAAAATTTTAATATCAAAAAAATCCTCCCCGAATTCACACTAGCAAAATCCAGCGACCGACGACGAGGAGGAGGGGAGGAGGAGGGAGGATGAGGAGGAGGGAAGGGTGGGGAGGGGGAGGGGAGGGGGCTGGGGGGGTGGTGGATGGGTGTGGGGATTGAATGGCAGGGGGGAGGGGGCAGGGGCAGGGGAGAAGGAGGTTCTCGCTGCCAATATTAACATCTAAAAGTAAAACCTGGCTTCAAAAAATATTAATGGACAAAGCATTTTCAGAAGAAAAAAAAAAAAACTATTAGCGGACAAACAATTTCTCGCTACAAGACTCGGCAAAAGACCCACTTTTATGTGCAAACATTTCCCTTTCATCAGCGCACTTTATAATCACTACATTCGCTTTGAATTAACCGCTGGCGCTCCAGGCTAGACGCTCCGGGAAGGGACATGAAAAACGAAACCGGAATGGAACGAGAAATGGCGAGAAACAAGTAAAGAATTGTGGGGAATCGTGGTGAGAATGGAACGGGGAATGAAGATGAACGAGAGAAGAAGAGGGGGAAAACGGAAGGGGAACGGCGAAAAAAAAATATATAAGAATAGCGGGAAAACAACAGGGGATAGGGAGAAATGAGTAAAGAATAGAGGAAAGCGTGGCTGGAATGGAACAGAGAATGGCAAGAACAATACAAAGAAAAAAAACACGAATAATGCTTAAAAGGTAAAATAAATAATAAAAAATAAAAAAAAAAAAATAAGGCTAAAACGGTGAAAGTGGACTGGAACAGGATAATGGGGGGAAAGGAAACAAAACTATGAATGAGGAATACGAACCGGAATGGAAATGGGGGAAAAATAACTGGCGTGTCACAACGAAGGCGGGAAAAACTCGATTGGTGGATAAGGGGAAATACGTAACAGAAATAAATAAGTAAAAAAAGAGGAACGAAGAGAGATTATTAACAAAGATATCTGTCTTGAGAACAGTGTGGCCAAAATTAAAAAGGCTGTGAAAAGCTGAGAATTATACGGAGTAAAAATAAAGCAAGCAATGGATAACCAAGAGTAAAATGGGTTTCGAGACGTGATTTTACAAAGTAAAAGGGTTGCTAGCAATGAGAAAAGCAAGTAAAAGGGTTGTCAACAATGAGACCAGAAAGTAAAAGGGTTGCTAGCGAGCATGTCACTAGCAAACAAAAGGACTGTAGTCAATCATGCCACGAAAAAAAAAAAAGGGTTGGGGTTGCTAGCAATCACGCCACTACAAAACAAAATGCTTGCTAGCAATCATGCACTACAAAATAAAAGGTTTGCTAACACTCATGCCACTAGAAAACATAAGGGTTGCTAGCAATCATGCCACTAGTAACCATAAGGGTTGATTATGGAATTAAGAAGGTTGCTAGCGATCATGCCACTAGAAAATATAAGGGTTTTAAGCAATAATACCACTGGAAAATGAAATGGTTGCTAGCAATCATGGCACTAGAAAATATAAGGGTTCCTAGCAATCACTTCACCAGAAAATAAGAAGGTTGCTATAAATCACTCCACTAGAAAATAGAAAGGTTACTGGCGACCATTCCTGGGTACAAAAATGATGTTATCAGTGAGATCATTAACAGACTACTCATTGTGACGTCCGAAATATGAAAGGGTTGCTAGCAGTGAGTACAGAAAGTCGAAAGGGGTTACTAACTGTGCAAAACAGTTGCTTCCAGTGACTCCAGAAATGTCAGGTTTGCTAGTTTCCCTGAGGATGTCGTGAAATCGGAACTTCAAAGAGTTCAAGCGAAGATGCGTCGCATCAAACCCTAATACAATTTTCATTGGCTTTTAATAATTTACTTACGTTTTCATCCATTCATTGGTTAGTTTGTTTATTTATTTTTTCTTTTTATTTCCCACTACCTTCTGTTACATCTTTCAAATGAACACCGCATTTTTTGGAAGCTTGAATTTCCAACAATGGCCGCCGTCGTCTTGCTCCATATGAATAGGTTTCATATCCCAAAATAATCTAATAAAATAATACAATAAATAGTAACGAAAAAGTGATGGACCTCCTAAGGCGGACTGGAGGACTGTGATAAACAAAAAATAAATAAATAATAATAATAATAATAATAATAATAATAATAATAATAATAATAATAATAGCAGTCCATAAAATAATAATTGAGAAATTCTGAATACAGCCGTTGACAAGGTAACTGACGCCTACAGTGAGGTCTGATTATGAATAACTCTATTAAAAATAATGCTGTGACCTAAATACATATGCGATTATACATAAGCTGATGAGCTTGAGTAAAATATAAATATCGCTGTTTTCAAAGCGCCTTATAAATAAATAACAGCATGAAGACCAGTCGACCTCTGGATTTAGTTATGGAGACAAAAACATTGGCTGGAACGTTCTATTTAAATTGTTTAATATGACTTTTCAACACGAAAGTATCCCTACTTGAGGACATAATGTTATTTCTTATAACTTATCAAACAAAAATTAAATCTTAGAAATTACCTAAAAATTGTTTGATACCACCACTGGAACAAAAAAAACAAAAAAAAAAAAAAAAAAAAAAAAACAAAAACCAAAAAAAAAAAAAACACTACAACACAAAACAAGAGCGGGTAAACGAAAATGCCTGCAAGGTATGTTAATGGATTAGCTCATTTGTGAAAGCATATACGCACCATCAATGGTTCAAAAAATTATACATCAGTACAGGAATATACAAGAATTTTCCTTATACAACGGCACAGGAATCTGCGGGAGCTGTCCTTACAGTGACAAATACAAGAATTCGCCCCCCCCCCCCCCCCCACCCCCCCCCCCCACCCCAAAAAAAAAAAAAACCCCAAAAAAAAAAAAAATGAAGGCACAAAAAGGTTTTTTGTAAAAAAATCACCATACAAAATTTATCATGCGAACGAACGCACAAAAAAAGCTGGGAAAAAAATCCCAAAATTAAAACGTCAGAGCCTTAAGACGAGAGAATTCCGACCCCAAAACCAAACACAGGCATTCTTCCACTAACCAGGACTCAAAAGGCCTAATCTTGCTTCAGCCTCTTCCTCCTCCTCCTCCTCCTCCTCCTCCCTAGCCCCCTCACCCTCCTCCTCCCTTTAAAGCAGCCCCTTTAATTCTTCGGCTGTCTCACGCCCACCTGGCAAGGCTCCTACATTCGCCATGTCCCTCCAGCCCTCCCATCCCATTCCATTCCCATTCTCTCTTCCTCTCTTCCTCTTCTCTCTCTCTTTGAACATCAGAAAAATTGATTAAAACATAGTAAATACTATATAGACTCCTCAATACTAAAGAGTTGGAACTTAATAATTGAAAAATTGGATGATATATTGTAGAAATCACAAGGACTGAACTATTCTTCCCTATCTGGGGTGACTTCAAACCTTTCCTTTCGTAGAATGGGAAAGAACGAATAGGAAGAGTTGTGGTTGTTACGGGTTGATACATATAAAAAACGAGAGTTAATAGTAGTGCAGAAAGATAAGAGGCAATTTGAAAAGCAGTTCTAGATATGCTACTGAGAATAAAACAATTCATTAAGCAAATAAATCACCTTGCCAAACAAGAAAGGGAAAATACTTTAGACCTTAGTATTTGGTGAAACGAGATGAATTAGGTTAAAGAAATTAATAGTTTCATTTAATGCGAAGCTATTTCAGACCTAAATGTCAAGATAGAATTAACAGTTCATTCCAAACGCAAGTGAAAATAGAGAATAAGCAAGAAATGAAAAAAGGGGGGTGGGAAGGATATGGGAAAATACCAAATTCTACAGTAAAAAATATAAAATGGTCAGAAATTAATGAAGAATTAAACAAAAGATTGGGATAAACATTTTCGTAAGTGATGAACATAATAGGGTAAACTACGGAGATATTATATAAAAATATTGGAGAAAAATAGTGGAAAAAGAAAATATATTACCGAAATAGAAAAGAAAAGTAAACATCATTTCATGCATTACCAAGATGACAGAAGGATCTTGTTTCCAGAAAATCATCAAAGTGGTGGAAAAAAGGTTTCTTCTTCTTGCAAAAGAAAAAAAATGCATGGAAAGTTAATGAAGTCAAAAAAGTAAGGATAGGAAAATATGAGAACAAAAGATTATACAATCAAAAAGAAAATGAAAAACAACGGGACTTTGGAAAGGAAAAAAACCCTATTAAATATCCAAGCAAAAAACCCCAAACTATTTAATACTACATATGCGAAGAAGATGAATAAAAGAAGGGAATCGAAATAGGCCCTCTTGAGAATTGAAAGGGAGATTTAATACGAATTGAACAAAAAAATGGAAATTTGCCAACATACTGGCAGAACGATATAATAGAGAGAAATTCACCCCTAGAATAGATAATGAAGATCAATGATAATAGGAAGTAAGGGAAAAGAAAATAGTGAATATTTAGCTGACATAGAAATTAATGAAGTTGATATTGGGTGACAGGCCAACTTAATGAAATTAACAAAATGGAGCTTGGCCTGCAGGGCCGGATGGAAGTCCCTGCTTATTTTGTTAAAGAAAGTAGTTCATTTTCTATCCCGCCAAAAGCCACTTGCAATATTATTAAGGAAAAGTGAAAGTGTAGATTACAGGCGAAGCTTTATGCTTGAGCACAAATTAGCATATATCAACCCTACTTTCAAAAAGGTGGATCAAGACTAGAGGGCAAGGTAATTATAGGCCTGTGAGTCTAACATCACATATGTGAAAGTTGTTGAAAGGGTTAATGAAGAAAAACTATTATGAAAAAACATTTAATAAAAAAATGAATTTGTTTAAATATAGGACAACACGGTTCGTTTACCCCCCCCCCCCCCGTGTGGGTGGAAAAAAGTACACAAAACCCAATGTTAGTCCACCGTGAGAAACATATTCAAAATCATGAAAAATGGGGGAATCGGGAAACAATGAAAAAGATGGGTTTGGTTATCTAGACTTTTGCAAAAAGCTTTTGACAAAGTAGACCAAATAATATTATTCAAGCAAAGAAAATTAGAAAACACAACAATATCGTAGATTAAAAAAGTAGGAAGATGGTTTTAAAAACAGAAGTTTATTTTTACAAACAGGAAAAACAGATAGTTACTGCAAAACGATGAGAAATTCGGACTGAAATGAAACCAAGGTAATATCCGGGTGGCCACAAAAAAAGGTACGGTGTGCTAGCTGGCAAATATTGTTTGTTATTCTATGATTGAAGACATAGAAACAGTTAACTGTTAAGGGATTCGGTGTATAGGTGAGTAGTTTCGCTGATGACCAACAAGAATAAGTAGAGGAAATTACTTGTGATTTTGGAAAAAAAAAAAAAAGGAAATCAAGGAATGAAAAAAAAAAAAACCGCTCTTACAAAAGAGACCTTAACAAAGTATATGATTGGGTCAAGGTGGAAAATAGGATGGGTATTTAACTCTGATAAATTTGAAATTCAATAAAATTATGGGAGACAGAGAAGGAAACGCTATATGCATATAGGGGGAAACCTAATAATGAGGACAATCACAAATAAGGAAAGCAGTTAAAGACCTTCATGGGTTGTGATCCATGTTGTGATGAAATGGAATAGGAACATGTTTATGCCAATTGATCAAATTAGCAATTCTGTTGGCAAAATGTTAAAGCAAAAAACAAATGGGAATGTTGGGTAACGGCACTTCAAAACAAGAAAACAAGCTGAAACAAAATGATGTTGATGCGTTTATAAAAACATGATGTTTCGTAGTCCACTTGGAATATTGCAATATGAATTGGTGGCACCACACTATCAAAAAGGGATTATTGTCACAAATATAGAGAGTGGTTACAAAGGTCCTTTACAGCTCAGCAATAGAAAGAAGGTTAAGGTCCTACGACTACTGGGAAAGGAAAGACTACAAACCTTAAAATTATATAGTCTAGAAAAGGGGAGAAGAGAACGCTACAATGATAAATTCAGGCAATGGAAAACAGATAGAAGGAATAAACAGAAAATATCCATGGAACTAAAAATATCAGAAAGAAGCAAGCAGGAGGGTAGAATTAATAGTGCCCCAAAAACCTATACCAGGAAAAACATAAGGAAAGGCCACACAGGGACAGTTAATCCACTGACGCACCAGCACCTCGATAATGCAGGCGTCTATTCAATGCGGTTGCCAGCTCTATTGAGGAATATATCCAGGAGTTGAGGGCGTAGATGTGTTTGAAGAAACTAAGCTCGAACCAAAATTATCTAAACTGCATCCCAGAACCATCCAAGATTGGAAGATGCAAAATATACCGGAAGTATGTACTAGCAACTCTTCTGGTAGACCAGTTAGAGGCGCCTCACACTCGGAGGGAACCCTGGGGCAACCCGAATGAACTGTAAATGGTAACCTGTAAGGTAAAAAGGCTTCTCTCTCTTCTCAAGGTTGTCCTGGGCTGGAGTAGAATATCAAAGAAAGAGAGAGAGAGAGAGAGAGCGTGCCACTTCAATAATAGATACAACACAGAAACATCAATACGTGGCTGTCCCAGACTCAAACACTCACACTTCGGGTTAGTCTTTTTGAGGGTTTGAAAAGCAAAGTTGGGTTTAAGGGTTTCTGAAGTTTTGTGGGTTATCGTTTACGGGGTGCTATTTGTATAAATATCTAGTATATATATCTATATATATATATATATATTCTAGTATATTATATATAATCTATAATATTTCTTATAGTGTTATATATATATGATAATATAGAGATATATATTCGTATACACACATACATGTATATTCGTATAAAGAAATGTAAATAGATAGAGATCTAATGTATATAAATAGATATCTAATATAATATGGTAATAAATATAAAATAAATATATATATAATAATAAAAATATAAAATTTATATTAAATTATTAGTTTAATATTATATATATATATATATATATATATAAAATATAAATTAAATATATATCTTAATATATATATAATATATATAAATATAAACATATATATAGATATTATATATTATTATATATATAATATATATATAATATAATATATATGTAAATTAATAATAAATAAAATATACTATATCTTTATATTTAATAATAATAATATAATATAATCGTATAATAGTTACACGTAACGATACAAAACTTCAGAAATTAAACAATTTGCTTTCAAACAAAGAATCAACTGAAGTTTCTCTTCAGGTACAGCTTTAGGGAAAAAAAATCATCTTTCATGTATTTTATACACCAAAAACTACACCTACATTCTTATAGCGAATCTGATTTATTCATGTCCGCCACATCTGCAAATATGTTTGCTATACATTTCACTCTCTCGACACGTTCATCACACAGCTTTTACACAAATTTTCATTCTGTATAATATGCAGTCCTTACAAAACTTTAGGATTATGTTTTAAAATTAAAATTCTATAGTGAAAATAATATGCATTCTGAGGGTTAGGAGACGCAAATGTTGAAGAGCACACAATTAATGTTCTTGCAAAGGTGAATAACTTAAAAAAAAAAAAATTCCAACTCATGGTTTAGGAAAAAGTAATGTTCATAAGGGCTGCATTTTTTCTTTTTATATGTTATCGACAAGGATGAGGCTAGGTATTAAAACCTACGGAGTTTGGAACTAAACGTTCACCTACATATATATTATATTATATATTATATATATATATATATATATATATATATATATATATATATACACACACACACACACACACATATATATATATACATACACATACATACACACACACACACACACACACATATATATATATCTATATATATATATATATATATATATATATAATATATATAATACAATAATAATAATAACTAATAATAATAATAATAATAATGATGATGATGATGATAATAGATAATAATAATACTATCTAGTGTTTACTGACAGACTGATAGAAGGAGCAAAAGGAAGATCTGTATTCATATACAGTTATGCATGATCTATCCTTGTACCAAGTTTTTAATGATATAGCTAAAACCGTGTAAAAGACGTCGAAAGTATACATATAGAAAGACAAAATAGTCCACGGGCCAATTAAGCAACAGCCAAAAAAGGGGAATTTCAGATCATTGTGGGCTATTTACTGAATAATTGAATTCGATACATTTTATATAGAACACATTTAAAGGACTTAACTTGTTCAATTTCCTACTCATTGCTGAAGCTAAATGAAGTGTTATTAGAAAAAAAAGACTTGTATCCAAGTATATGAAGAACTTTATCTGATTATTGTATTCCATTTCCAAATAAGATTATTGGTTAATTTGAAAGCCACCTTTCCATAATATTCAACTAATAAAAAAACATAATTGAATCTCCTGTTTTTATAAACATGAGCACAAATTATAAATATGAGCACACAAAGAGAAAGATCCATTATTTCAAACAAAGGCCAAAGTATTATTATAACCGAGGCTTTTATTTTGAAAAATATAAGGTTCTAACAGACATCGGAACAGACGCGAGAGTCATTATGAGGTTCGCTCCTGCATTTTCTGGCAAAGGAAGTCCAGTAATTACGGCATTTTTGCATTTCTGCGTAATGCTCTCGGCAAAAAGATAATTTACAACATTAACCTTACACCTGCTGAAATAATGCTTTAATCAAGATACAGCGCTTATTAGCGTCGGTGCAAGCTGTATTTTTGGAAAGATTATTACTGTTTACTGGGTATACAACATCATTTCTATGAGCAAGAACTTATTCCTGAAACACCCACACTTATATGTCTATGTATGTATGTCTGAATATATATATATATATATATATATATATATATATTATATATATATATTACATACTATATATTCACAAACTTTTATGCATATATGTGTATTTATTCATATACATTCATACGTATTACCATATATATATATTATATATATATATATATATATAGTATCATATACATATATATATTACATACATATATTCACAAACATTTTATGCATATATATGTGTATTTATTCATATACATTCATACGTATATACATATTATATATATATCTATATACTATATATATATACATATATATATATATATATATATAAATATATATATATATATATATGATATATATTTATATATATATAATATATATATATATATATATATATATATATATATATATATATATATTATATATATATATATCGTTCAACACAGGTTGACATACGGGGGCCTGCCTGTTAAATTGTCTTTCCTCTAGTATGTCTTTCACAAACTCTTCAGCCTTTACTTTCACAGTCACAATGTATAGACACAGATCTCTCTCTCTCTCTCTCTCTCTCTCTCTCTCTCTCTCTCTCTCTCTCTCTCTCTCTCTCTCTCTCTCTCTCTCATAAAACCCCTATTTCAGAGACGCAAGCCCTTGGATGTAAAGCCTGTCTTGAAGTCTGTTTTGCTAAATAAGTTTAGTATATTGCCGATGACCTGAAATGTCAAACCAATTTAAAAGAAAACTTAAAAGTCTTATTGAAGTCCATTTCTCGTAATGAAGGTGACGCCATGTGAGACAGGGGGAGACTTTGATAAAGTACGCGGAAATGAAAATCAGAATGAAGTGAATCTGGACACCAAATGATCAAACGCTGATTACGATAAACGAAGCCATTAAGGACCTAAAATGATTAACAACATGAAGTGACTCGGGGCGTGAAAAGACGGTGATTGAGAGATTATGTGTGTGTGTGTGTGTGTAGTAGGTGTAGTATGTTTGTGTATATATATATAATTACAATATATATATATATATGTGTATTAATTAATATATATATGTATGTATGTAGTATGTATGTATGTGTATGATATATATCAATATATATATATATATATTATATATATGTATGTATAATATATATGTATATATATACATAGATATATACGATAATATAGTATGGTATATCTATATATATATATATATATATCATATACATAATATATATATAAAACTAAATAAATGAGGGACACGACAAACAAAAAAAAATACATTTAAAAAAACCTTCCGGGGCAGGAGAGAGAGAGAGAGAGAGAGAGAGAGAGAGAGAGAGAGACAAAAAGCGAACACAACCGAAAACTGCTTTATCTCTTTCCCAAGACAAAGCAGAAGACAAAGGCAGCGAGCGACCCGTCGTGGTCGTCGGTGACTTTCTTCTTTGTCCCGCAGCGTCAACAAAAGACGACGGAAGGGGCGGGCAATGGTCGTGGCCACCGAGAGATTATCTCTCGGTGGCCACGGCAATGGCCGGTAACGCAATTACGGAGCCAATTGCCAATATCTCTCTCTCTCTCTCTCTTGTTTTGCATAAGACGCCCCATTAAGTTATCAGTTGGTCACTTATGAAATCCCCGGCTAATGCGGTGGAATATTAAAAACTCGTTGATGAACGGCCGCCCCCCGGTCGCTGCGCACAAACAACGAGCAACCCTTCTGATGTTGCGCGAGTTATCAATCTGAATGTCCACAGTAACGTCTTAAGATATCCTGACCACTGTGTGACACACACACACACACACATATGTATATATATTATATTATATATATATATATATATTATATATGTGTGTGTGTGTGTGTGGGTGTGTGTTTGAAGTATTTATGTATGTGCACATACATTTATAATATATATATATATATATTATATACTATATATATATATAATATATTGTAGTATATACATACTATCTTTTAGACCATTATTACAAAGCTACTATATATTGCTCAGTCGAGCAACAGCAATCTAACCATATGAATAGGCCTTATACGGTACAACTTACCACCGCCATTACTATTTGATAAATAGTCCCAAAATTCCTTGTACTTTACATCAATTTAAGCACCACGATGAATCCGTTATCATTATTATATAATTGATGCTAGATTGGTTAAATTAGCTCAATTCTTCCCATGGGAGCATAAACAACTTTCTTAAAAATCTGCATGATTTTTCATGAGAGAGAGAGAGAGAGAGAGAGAGAGAGAGAGAGAGAGAGACTACTGCTGCTGCAAAACCCTTTAATCTGCGCATTTCAATACATATTCATCAAGAGCTCAATTACATGCCTCTTTGAGCACAGCCAAATCCACGGCCATTGCTTTCACAGGCCAGCAGAATCCATAAACGAAAAGGACCTTCGTTCGGGGGGTGGGGGGGCGGAGAGTGACCACCAGCAGTAGGGACTTCTGAGAAAGGAGTGGGCCATTCGTCGAAAGATGAGAGTTCGCTGAAATAAATACAGGCGGGGGTTGAGCCGTACCCTGATAAAATACAATTTCCCCTTTGACAGTGGGTAGCTACCCGCAATCTAGCCTGGCCACTGTGATGCCAACTATAATATTATCAATAATGGAAAAACAAATCCAGAACTATGTATGATTACAAATACATTTTAAAAATAAAGCTAAACAGAAAATACATAACTTTGGATTTGTTTCTCCAGTGCATGACTCTTGCTACTATGAGTGTTTTCCAATTATCAATAATGTCTCCCACAGGCGTCTAGATCGTAGTAGTATACACAATCCATGATAATAATATCCTTCCCTTCCTGAGCAACTCCATGTCTACCCATACAACAGGAGGCCATGACCATCTTTGTCGTGACGCCAGTCTACGGAAATCAGTCAATCATCTGGAAACACACAGTAGTATGCAGAATTGAATGCTCAGAGGCAAACACTTGTATTTTAATTCGCGTATTCCGGTTCTTATGAGCAAACTATTCTTTCAACGATGCAAGTCTATAGGTTGAAAGGTTGAAAGGTTGAAAGGCCACAATCAAAATACCAGAGCTTGAATTTAGAATTTGGAAAGGTGTCCCTAGTGACATTCCAGGTTTCAGTTTAAGAGTTTCTCTGGGGCAAATGGAACAATGGAAATACATAATCTATATTTGCTAGCGCTTGAACAGCCACATGACACATTTACAGAGATACTATCGCGTTTCCTATTGTGGAAGAAAACAAAAACCACTAATCCATTGGCAAACGGCATTTCATTATAAACACTAGCACGAAAACCAAAAGTAAAACGCTTTGGTATATTCAGACACAAGGGAACGTTTTGCAAATACGGCTGCTAAAAAGAAGTATTACACAGGGCTTAAAATATCAATAAAATCTATTTTAAAAAATTCCACAATTATTGCAATTTCAGTTCCCCGTCGATGGACCTTCACGAAGCCTGGTTTTCTACTATTTTTTTCTTATTTCCGAGAGCAAGACTTTTTCTTCCTGATCTATCATTTACTACAAATCTGGATCAGTTATCCGTTCAGTCGCCTCTCTTTCAAAAAAAAAAAAAATAAATAAATAACAAATAAATAAACAAATAAAAAAATTAATTATTCACTACTTGAGGACCAAAAGAAAAGAGCTGTAAAACACACACACACACACACACACACACACACACACACACATCCGTACAGAGAGAGAGAGAGAGAGAGAGAGAGAGAGAGAGAGAGAGAAGAGCCGAGAGAGAGAGAGAGAGAGAAATATAAATACCGCAACATAATTCAACTGTGTACCGTTATAAAGAAATCTGACATTACAGATTAAATCTGAATTCCAATTCCACATCGCACCAATATAATGGTATCACAGAGCAATAACACTGATCCCTGGAACCCATCCATTAGCGAAAAACGACCCTGAATGCTATTAGCACTCGATAAAAACTCAAGTTTCGCAAACTAATAAAAAGGTATGGCAATGCTATGCTTCTGCAGAGAGAGAGAGAGAGAGAGAGAGAGAGAGAGAGAGAGAGAGAGAGAGAGAGAGAGCATGATGTAAACCAAGTGCGAACACAGCCAAGCGAAGTGGAGAGAGAGAGAGAGAGAGAGAGAGAGAGAGAGAGAGAGAGAGTTCATGATGCTAACAAAATGCGAACAAAGCCAAACGAAGTGTGCAATCAACCCCCGGAGATAACCGGGAATCTATTATGTGTTTATCACCGGCCAAAACACGACAAAGCTTTTAATACTTATTGCAAATGAGTCGGCGCTTATAATGCAGCAGAACCTGGGCCCAAACAACTACGAAATTAATCATTTGCCATCAAATTAAAACCCCGGTTCATTGCAACTTTTATTTCCATTGCCTTTTTAGTTTTAATTTTTTATTTATTTATTTATTTTTCACAAATGGGAAGCGGCTATGGTAGTTCTATTACATGATAAATTCATTTGTAATCGTAGTTGATTTGATTGCCTGTTCCTCAAATATTGAAAAATAACACTTAACCACCCCCCACCCCCTCACGATTCGGAGCTTGATAATTTACAAACAATTAACATACAATGATAATTGACATCATATAACCTTACAGGGACTATTCACTTTTCGCTAAATTGCACATCGGTAGAATATATGAGACGTATAAATGATACAACAGTTGAAAGTAATTGCATGAAAAAACAATACGTCTGGAACCAACATTAAAGAGGTCGCCGTAATCAAAGATACACAATGCTTTATTGCATAACAGTATAGTGCCAATTAATTCTTAATTACATAACACTACAATACCAATTAATCCTCAGACCTACAACACTATATGACCCTCATTTTCCATGGCATACGTGTAGGGTCATCAGACGTAACTTGTAAAACTTCGATACTTCATACAACTACAATAAGATCAGCGTAAGGTCACTCATCGTGCACTTTTCAAAAATTTTTCCCCGGCACTGGATACTCTAGAATTTCAGGCCTGTTTTAAAGAACATCCAAAATTCTAAATTGTTTTAAACAAACCGTCAAAGTTGGTACTGTCTGAAGCTTTACCTTGTTTTAATAACCAGGCATGGACAGAACTATCGTAAGTTTTACCTTGTTTTAAGAAATAACCCAAATTCTACCTTGTTTGAAGAAAGAACCAAATTTCTACCTTGTTTTAAGAAATAACAAAATTTCTACGTTTTCAGAAACAACCCAAATTCTACCTTGTTTTAACAAAATAACCTAAATTCTATCTTGTTTCAAGAAACAACCGAAATTCTAGCTTGTTTTACGAAACGACCGACATCCGCCCCATGTTTCGTAAAAGAAGATAATCTCTACCTTCCATGGACAGTCAAAGATTCTGCTGAACCTCCAGCAACAAACACCATGTTTTATAAACAAATAACGAATGACCAAGGAATGAGAAAACAATGAAAATATCGAAGCTTCTGAAATTAGGAATGAGTGATGGCGCAGTGTTTCATTAATTGGTTATTGTACTTGTATTTCTATTTGTTTCTTGCGTGATGGGTCATTAAGATAACTTGCACCTTCCACATCTCTCTTTTTTCTTAACTCTTCCTTCTCCCTCTTTCTTACACCTCATATCTTTCAGTTTTTGAATAGCTGTTCCTTCTCTTCTTTCTTGCCCCTTATATCTCTCAATATTTCCTTGCTGTTCCTTGCCCTTCCTTCTTGCACCCCATATCTTTCAGTTGTTTCTTAGTTGTTCCTTTCTCCCTTCTTGCACCTCATCCTCATATTTTTCCGTGTTTACTTAGGCTGTTCCTTCTCCCTCTTTCTTGCACCTTAAATCTTTCACTTTTTTCTTTGATGTTCCTCCTCCCTCTTTCTTGCACCTCATATCTCTCAGTTTTTGTTCCGCTTGTGCACCTCTTGGCACATCTCTCAGTTTTTTCTTAGGTGTCCCTTCTCCCTGTTTCATGCACATCAAACTTGCATTTTTGTTGTTGTTGTTCATTCTCCCCTTTCTTGTCCCTAAAATCTTTCAGCGTTAATCTAGGGTGTTCCTTTCTCCCCCTTTCATCACTGTTTATCCCCCTTCTCCTCTTCTCCCTAAGAAATTGTCCTCACATGTTGTGCGCCGCCTCTGCGCCACATTAACCACCAATCAAGGCCTTGAGGGCAATGGGGAAAGGAGGAGAGAGGTCTAAGCACGTTGGTGAAACTGGAATCTGGCTCTCAATTATATGTAAATGAAGGAAGGAGAGCGAGAGAGGGAGAGGCAGCGCAAGGAGCAGGGAGAGGGAGAGAGAGAGAGAGAGAGAGAGAGAGAAGGACGAGCATGCCAAGAAGGGATAAAGAAAGCCTCGGGCGCGGCAGAGAGAGAGAGAGAGAGAGAGAGAGAGAGAGAGAGAGAGAGAGAGAGAGAGAGAGAGAGAGAGTCCTTACAATATCTCTGCCCCCCAAAATAATAAAAATTTACAATCATCACTCAGTCATGGCATTTGCCACTATCCCCAACAAAACTCCCATGGAAAGGAGTCCTCAATAAATCTCCTGGGGAAGACATCCACGAAAAACCTCCTTGAGCTTCGAAGGGAATTCCAACATAGCGTCTCGGGAAAGGAATCCCCCCATATATCTCCAGGGGTACGGAGTCCCCAAAAAATATCCTGGAGAGACGAATCCCAACAAATCTCCCGAAGGGAATCCCCACCAAAACTCCTGGGGAAGGGAATCCCTGACAAATCTCCTGAGAAAGGGAATCCCCAACAAAACTCCTGGGGAAAGGATCCCCAACAAAACTCCAGAGGAAAGGAATCCCCGACAAATCTCCTGGAGAAAGGATCCCCAATAAAACTCCTGAGGAAGGGAATCTCCAACAAAACTCCTGGGGAAGGGAATCCCTGACAAATCTCCTGAGAAAGGGAATCCTCAACAAAACTCCTGGGGAAAGGATCCCCAACAAAACTCCAGAGGAAAGGAATCCCCGACAAAACTCCTGAGGAAGGCAATCCCCAATAAAAATCCAGGGGAAAGGATCCCCAACAAAATTCATGAGGAATCCCCAAAATATTTCACGGGAAAAGCAAGGCAAATAACACTGCAAATGACGACCAATGTCAAGGGCAAGATGACGCAATCACAGCGTGCCGATGTCGCCAATCATCAAAATTCAGCGCATAATGGGCTACAAATCCTCCGCAATCAACAGCACCCTTGCATAAGCGACTGAGTCTGAAACAAGTTCCTTCCACTGCACCGCAGACGACAACAACGACAACGACTACGACAAGAGCAAACAACTACACCGAAAAAAAAATCCATTCCAATCACCGAGCGATGTATATAAGCCCGGCGATACATAATGCATTCGGCAGTGAATATTCCCCATCTATACATTATACATTTCCTGAAGGCTACTGTATCCATTCATATCGGCGAATGAACGATCAATCCGATGCTATTATACATTCCGATTCACTGCCGGTCAGATGGAATATCTCACTGGCCTTGTCAGCAGGGGCTTGTGGACGCGTTGCGTACCGGTATTCCAATCAAAACCTGATCGCTCGCGCCATATTAAAGGGGACAGTGGCACTCCAGAAAAGACGTCCCGCGCACGAGACCGACACTCGTGCCAAATGCCATGAAATGGGTGACGTTACCGTGATACCAAGCGGGTAATCAACCTTCATGATAGTGGTGCCAGTAAGTGCACACATTCTTCAACGGAGAGAAATTATTGGTTCAATATATCTTCAACGTGAACATGAGTGAATCTATAGGTAGACCTACCAAATACATAAAATTTTATCATGGAAATGAATCTGAAGATAAATCTACCAAATACATAACACTAATATGGAAATGAGTGATTCTGTAGCTAACTCTACCAAATGCATGAAACTTTAACATGGAAATGAGTTATTCTGAGCCTAATTCTACAAAATACTTAAAACTTTAACATGGAAATGAGTGATTCTCTATCTAAATCTACCAAAGATATAAAACTTAAACATGGAAGTGAGTTCATTTTTACCTAAATCAACCAAGTCTTGAGATACTGACGTTCCCAAAAATTCTTAATAAATAAAGAAATTATTTACATCATTAGATTTCTCCCGTTTTCCAAGATTTTTCTATGTTCAAATTGTACTGTTTAAAATAAAAATAAACTTACATTCCACGAAGGAGGAGGAGGAGGAGGAGGTGGAGGAGGAGGAAAAAGGGTTTCCCAATGATCCCTCTAATCAGATGAAGGGGTCATCAAATGCAAGGGCAAATCTGTGCGGACAGACGGCATCTGAAGTGTTGCGTGTGTGAGAATCCAAAATAATCGCTACCTACCTCTACACCACTATATCGGAATAACCGATACAAATTATATTGATATCAAACACGTTCGCAATTTATACCTAAGTACATAATGCCGTATATTAAAAAAAAAAATATCTGGAAGCTTTACCTCTCCCAAAGGAATTTGCAATTCCCACCGTGCGTAGAGTACATTGCGTATACGCAAGCAAGCGCGCATATACACACACACACATACAATAGACAAAAACATTTATAATATATATAAGCTACTACCGTGCGCAAAGTCCTTCTTCTTTCTGGCGAAGGCCATGCGAATACCGTGCCTCCCTATATGATAGGGGCAGGATGAAATTAATTAACGCTATGTTACCGAGGTAGACGGAGGATGGGCTGGGAGGAGGGGGGTGGGGGAGACTGAAGGAAGGCTATGTGAAGAACTGGGGAAGGGGATGAGAGGAAGGGAAAGCTATGTTGAAAGCGAGTGATACTTGACTGAGAGAGAGAGAGAAGAGAGAGAGAGAGAGAGAGAGGAAGGGGTGAGGGAGGCAATGAGGAGGAGGAGGCGGAGAGGAGGCGGAGGAGGAATTGCACCCCCCCCCCCCCCCCCCGGCACTCCCCCCCACCCCCCCCAACACTCAATCTCCCCATAACCCAAACCAACTATCCTCCACCCATCCCCCCAAAAACCCGCCCGCTCCAGCTCTAACCTTCCCCTAACCCAAACCAAATGGCCCCACCTCCCTCCTTTTCCCTCACCCACCCCCCTGCCCCACAGTCCAGTATCGCTGCCATAATTCAATTTGCATCGAGCTGAAGCTGAAAGGGCCCGTTCGGTGCCCATCAAGGGCCAGCAATAAACGGCTGGTGTTGCTTGCGTGAAACACAAAAGCGCCGAAGCTTCCACACAAATATTTTTTCAGTCTTTCATTTCCTCCTTTTCTTGTCAAAACTTCCCCACTTTCTCTCCTACACAAAAAAAAGGGAATAAGTAAAATAATAACACAAGAAACGTATAAGTAAAACACAAAAACAACAAACAAACAAGACAAGTCTTGTATTACAATCGAACAACTTCCCTAAACCTTAGCTGGTGGCGGCAGGCGACGACACACACACACACACACACACACAAATACACAGGCGGAAGTGATGTACGACCGAAGTAAATAAAAGAAGTTTCACTTGAGATACGCAGGAAACTGGACGTAACTGACTGTGAAATCGAATTGAATGTTTGCATCACGTCTCTTTGCCTGTATGGGAGTACTGAGGACGGGACCCTGGTAGGAGATGTTACTGGATAAAAAGATAATAAAAAATAAATATATAATAAAAAGTATATATAAATGTATATATATATATTATATATAATAATGTATGAAAACCTAAGGTAATAAGATTGGAAAACCTTAAATAAGATTATAAATAAGATTTATCATTCAAAATACGGAAACATCCGTAAGGAGTTTCCAGTGTGAAAATAAATTTAACAGAATATCACTTACTAAAGAAACTTATTCACAAAAATATGTTAGAATTCGGCTAAAACATAGGACAATGAATTTAAAACAAAAAAGAAGTTTAAAAAATAATATAATTTGCACTTCATAACAAAGGCAAGCTAAAAGAATATGTTTGTTTGTTTGTATGGTGTTTTTACGTTGCATGGAACCAGTGGTTATTCAGCAACGGGATCAACGGCTTTGCGTGACTTCCAAACCACGTCGAGAGTGAACGTCTATCACCAGAAATACACATCCCCCACTCCTCAATGGAATGGCCGAGAATCGAACCCGCGACCACCGAGGTGGGATGCCAACACCATACCAACCACGCCACCGAGGCGCTACTAAACGAATATGGACTAGTAGAATCTCTAAGCACTCACAGACAGCATAAGTAAGTCGGCGCCAAAATCTAATCAACTTTCCTCTAACCCATAGCCAGCACCATTTCACGAAACTTCATTGAAACGCTTCACGAACTTCTCATTAATCTATCGTTATTCTTTTTAGAGGCACCTAGAGAAACAAATAAACCTACAGTTACACAACAAAGAGACAAGACACGGGTGAATGTATAACCTCTGCTGCCCAAGCAGTCGATGTTCTCCAGATATTCGACTAATACTGTGGAATCGGAAATTATGCATGGACGCTAAAATGACCTTCATATACGGAAATCGTCCCTTATCTTGCTAATAATGTTCACTGTCCTCATTCGTTCCGTGACATGGAGTTATTAGAAGCGGGTTTATCTTTCTATATATGGAAACACGCATCCACAAACACTTTAATAACCTGCTTTCTCTAAGAGAAAACACGTTCGTTAAATATTTATTTGCTGAATGAAGGCTGAACATCACATGTTCAGATATCTTTCATAAAAGCCTCTTTGAAAAACTAAAATGAAAATAGAAAAAAAAAACACCTCTTCAACACCTCGTCGACTACGCTACGATCTGGTCATTCAACTCCAAAATTCTCAACTAATTGTGCTTTCTGCCACCTTACCGTCCGCCATTCTCTCCACCTGACGAAACTACCGTTCATAAAACAAAGTTCGTTATTCCTGTCATTCCGATGGACACCCAATTACCTTATTAAAATCAAGTTTACATAAGGAAAGGTAAAACCTGAACTTTTTGAGGAAAGAAACGAAGCAAAGCACATTCAAAAATTCATACTCACACACACACACACACACACATATATATATATATATATATATATATATATATATATATATATATTTATATATATATAATATCTAAATGGCAGAGGTAGGCGATGGCCAGTAGGACACAACAGCGCTAAGGTGGACCATGGAAACGTTCTAAATTCATTATAATTCTTTATTTCCTACGTTTCGTAATAACTTTATTACATCATCAGGGAATCTATTAAATAATAAACAAAATGGCTTTAAAAGTTGCTAAACAACATCAATAAAATTAATAAATCACAACACAGAAAACAGAAATAAAAGCAAGACCATACACCGCTAACCAACCTAGAGCAAGCAAGGAAGGCAGAAGACAGAATGAGAACACATAAGTAAAAGTTAGCTCAGGTTGTAGAGGAGGTCTGGGTATTTAACAGATTCCCAGATGATGTAATAAAGTTATTACGAAACGTAGGAAATAAAGAAATAAAATATATACAGAGAGAGAGAGAGAGAGAGAGAGAGAGAGAAATGTTACCCCGCTTTTTCAATAAAGAAAACCCGTCATAATATACTATTCTCTCATAGGGTGGCATAGAACGAAGGCAGTATTCATGAATCACGGAGTTTGTGTTTGCGTGCCAACACCTTCACGAACATGCGTGACAGCAGCAGAATCGTGTGGATTCTAGATCAAGTGAAAAGAATCGGTAAATAAAATTTTTTTGAAAAAAGTACACTGATGAATTTTTCACAATAACAGGATCAGGATCAGATGGAATGGGTTATGTCCCATGGCCTACATTAACGCAAAATTCCGTGACATTTCTTATGCAAGCTTGAAAAAATCATGGTAGCGTAAGAAATCAGGAAAAAGAGATTATGGGGGGGGGGGGTGGAGAGGGGGTGTCCAACATAATGTGAAAGTGGCTCGAACACTGGCAAAGTTAATACGAAAAATGTCTGAAAATTTAATAAATATTTTTTCAAAAATCTATGGGTGGCCTTTCATATGAAAACAATGGAATATTTCACTGACTGGCTTCTAGCAATTATAGTCAATAAATAGGCGGAAAGACAAAAAATAAGGCTAGAATAAATTAATAGTTATTAAAAAAATAACCCTCATGACAGGCAAACAGACAGATGTTCAGGCACAAAAAAAATAAATAAAATATAAAAAAAATAAAAAGTTTGAAAAACACACCAACAAATGAAAACCAAACACTTCCCTTGGGACGAGTTATACACCATGTATCGAACACTTAACACCAATAAAACTAAACACACACACACACACACACACGTGCGCGTAAAACTAACGAACGAACGAATGCAACGAATGCACACCACATTGGGTTACTTTTCCCCTCAATGGTATCTGAACCAATCTGAACATGGAGCAGTTCGACTACACGAGCGCTGCATCTGCCGTTGCTTTGAAACGTCCGGTTTTGTAATAATAATAATGTGTGTGTGTGTGTGTGTGTGAGTGTGATTTCTTCAGGCTCTTTCTCTCTGTTTTTAGTATAACACTATTTTACTACTTTGCCGCTAATCTGGCAGGGGGTCTCTCTGCGTTTTTTGGAAAAATTCTCTCTCTCTCTCTCTCTCTCTCTCTCTCTCTCTCTCTCTCTCTCTCTCTCTCTCTCGATTCGACACATGAGTCGGGACTAATAAAAACCGACTTGGCTGAACGATGTGTTAAGGAAATCTCGACTGCAATGCGTCACTACGGGAATCAAACAAACGAACAAAAAACGTTGAATTTAAATCAAGGACATTTTTTTTAGGAGAGAGGAGAGAGAGAGAGAGAGAGAGAGAGAGAGAGAGACGAAAACAAGTGCAACACGTCTCTACATTATTTTTCCCCTCTCTCTCTCTCTCTCTCTCTCTCTCTCTCTCTCTCTCTCTCTCTCTCTCTCTCTCTCTCTCGATGTTGTGAGGCGAGTTAGCACACTGATAATCTTATTCATACTATTTCTTTTTAGACTCCGACGGGATTGGCACTCAAAAGAAAAATGTGATACAAGAGAAGGGAGTCTAACCCTAAAAGATGGTGCAGTCTCATTAAAAAAAATAAATATAATAAACTTAAAAAAAACAAATGGCAAAGGAGACGAATCTGGGGAGACAAATGAAATGGAATGTGGAGACTTCCGCAGCTGTAGATTATAATAGACGTAAATATTACATGACATCTTACAATATTAAAAAAAAATAATAACAATACTAATACAAAAACCAAGTAAAAATGATAGTGCCACAAAATTGAAATATAATACACGTTTAACTAGCATTAAAAAAATAAAAATAATATGGTAACAATGGAAATATTAAAAAAAAATCCTACACTACATCAAACCCATATCATAATTTATATGAACACCACCAACATATCACTAAGTGTACACGACCAAACAATATATATATATATATATATATATATATATATATATATATATATATATATATATATATATAACAAACACCAAAAATATAACGATACAATCAATACTTCTCTAATGGTCTCAAAAGCAAGTCCGTAATGGTTCGATGCAATATTCTTGAAAACGGGGGAAAAAAAAGTGAACAACATGACGTCCCTCATTCAAATTACGTCCGTAATAATTACGATAGATGTAATTGATATTCAAATTCAAATTATCAGAAGTTGTCCCCGTTTCGCTGCGTATTCTCGTTCGTCATCAGCAGCTGATTATCGAATAGAAAACAGGATGTTTTATGTTTTTTTATATTTAAATTAAATCATGCATAAAATCACTCAAACATAATTATATATATATATAGATATATATATATATATATATATATATATATATATATATACACACACACACATACATACATAACATATATATATATATATATATATATATATATATATATATATATATATATATATATATATATATATATATTATATATATATATATATATATATAGATATATATATATATTATATAAATATATATATATATATATATACGTGTGTATACATTCTATATGACAGAGATTCATTGTGTATAAAAATCATTGCTTTCACAAAGGCCCTCAATAATACGGAAGATTCCTAGTTTTCAGAGGCTTGTCTGCCTCATCTTCAAGCAAAATATATATATATATATATATATATATATATATATATATATATATATATATAGATATATAATATATATATATATATATATTCAAAGTCGTTGTGTTTAACAAGACATTTTTTTCCAAAGTCTATATGACTTACGTTAAGGCCAATCGGCCCTGTCAAAGTATCGTTAGATGAATAAAAGCCATTTTTTCTTATTTTTCCGTTTGTAGATGAAATATTTTGGGACTTACCAGACCTCAGAAAACAAGAAATATCTCAATAAATATACTATACTATAAGCAGGAGTCAAGCTAGATGACCACCCTCCAATAAATTTAATTTAGATATTTTTTTATCCATAATTCGAACTCGAGAAATTGCGGAAAACGAAGTTATGAATAACTTCGTTTATAAAAGCACGAAAAAACAAAGAAATACAATGACCTAAAATACAACAATATAAAAAATTGAATAAGAGTAAGTTTTTTTTTTTATACTATTACACATACTTATACTTCTAGCACAGAAAAATACCAGTAAGAATGAACTATTATTATCATTATTATTCAGAAAATAAACCCTTTTCACATGATACAAGGGCACAGAGGCCATTGAATCGAAATCCAAGCTTATGGTGTTCATAAGAAAGTAATGGGAAATACAAAATGAAGAGATCATTTATTAAAAAATAAGAAATAAATGAACAAATCAATAAATAAATATATAAAAATGCAAGTGCCAATTGTGGTGAGGGAATAAAAGCAAAGAAATACAGAAAAAATGGAGACAAGGATTTTCTTTTTTCTTTTCTTTCTTTCTAGGTGAAGCACCGCACACAATCTGGAGGAAGCTTCACGACAGACGTCCCACACCACTCCCATCAAAAAGGGAAAGACGAAAATGGTTACGAGATGGGGACAAGGCCGATGAGACTCGGATGAGATTGGGATGCTTTCTCTCTCTCTCTCTCTCTCTCTCTCTCTCTCTCTGTATTTATGTTTATGATCCTGTGTGTGTGTGTGTGTGTGTGTGTGTGTGTGTGAGAGAGAGAGAGAGAGAGAGAGAGAGAGAGATCATCATCTCTCAGCCTTATCCTGTCATATCGTAACCCAAAACGAAAAACTGAAACGAGAGGCTATGACCTCACATATCCAAACAATTGTGCGAAACAGAGACGAGAGCACAGCGCTCCAGAGTTAAGTGGAATCAAAGCGACTCACAATATATAAATAGGATCCTTCATATCTACTTTATCTAAAAAAGAAAAGTTAGTCCTTTTACGGAAGGTGAAACAGGATTACTAATGTTAAGAATTAGGGACGTTTGGTTGTAATCGACAAGAACGCAGATCTGAATGTAAAGTCTTTTACGTTCCGGAACAAGACGTCTGTCCATCATAGTTCTTCTAAAACAGATTATGTATAGACATGGTTACAAGCAAGGATTGACATCACTTCCGTCCCTGGGAAAAATATAAAACAAAATTTTTTTTAAATCGAAAAAATATGAAAAATATGAAAAAAAAAACGAGAGCTGGATGTCACAATCACACGCCAATGACATTACCATCGTCCTTCGGCCAGCCCCGACCCTTTTCCCGTTTGGCATGGCACCAAAATAAACACAGTAATACCGTCAGTCTCAATTTGTCTTTTACAAGGCGCTGACATTGCAGCAGCCAACAAAAGTTGAAGGGGTAAAAAAAAAAAAAAAAAAAAAAAAAAAAAAAAAAAAAGAAAAAAAAAAAAAAAAAAAAAAAAAAAAAAAAAAAAAAAAAAAAAAAAATAAAAAAAAAAAAAAAACAAAAAAAAAAAAAAAAAAAAAAAAAAAAAAAAAATAAAAAAAAAAGGGACTTCCTGGATATCTCCATAGCTGCGACTATCAACCAAATTTGGCGAGTTACGACTTTGTTACGACGAAGTTACAGTGCGGTTACGAGCGGCGCGCCGTCGGCAAAAGGGCTGCCGAAATAAACACCTCCTCCCCTCTCTCTCTGACCACCGCCCCCTTTACGGGTACTGGGTAAGGTGCCCACACCAACGCTCCTCCTTAATTTACGAGACAGAAAAGGTGTCTGTTTCGAGATATATATCCCCAACAGTGCCCTTTCGGGGAGATGGATGTCCGC
The DNA here is from genome assembly GCF_015104395.2 of Macrobrachium nipponense. NCBI lineage: Eukaryota > Metazoa > Arthropoda > Malacostraca > Decapoda > Palaemonidae > Macrobrachium > Macrobrachium nipponense. The sequence continues at coordinate 79,694,673 of NC_061109.1, forward strand.
AAATCTCTCTCTCTCTCTCTCTCTCTCTCTCTCTCTCTCTCTCTCTCTCTTTTCAGAGATGAATTGTTTATTATCTCATATCAAAAAGTTTTTCTATAAATGGAAGGAAATGTCCTTTTAAAAATAACAGACATCAGGCAAATCTCTCTCTCTCTCTCTCTCTCTCTCTCTCTCTCTCTCTCTCTCTCTCTCTCTCTCCCCTTGCGTAGTAAGTAATCTTAAATAGAAAAAATATTTCTTTAAAAGGAAGAAAATGCTACTTTAAAAATAATATCATTATTATCTGAGAAATATTTGAATATTAATTTTGCTTACACCAAGACTTTTAATACATGCATAGAAATTATGAATTTTACCGACTACTACACCAACGCATCACGTACATTATATATATATATATATATATATATATATATATATATATATATATATATATATATGTATATGTGTGTGTGTGTGTGTGTTTGTGCGACAATATTATGTAATTGCGAATCTTCTCACGTTGAGAAATGAATCTCTCATCAACTCAATGCAGATGAAGGAACACACTCAATGCATCACGAGCAACTTTTCCCCTTCGACTTTCGAAAAAAAAAAAAATTAATTGTGCAATTAACATACAATTTTCCCTCCAGGATCAACGCTCCTATCCTGTAAAAAATGAAGAAATAAGCTGGGTACGTCCCAAATGACGTCTCTAATTTATAAAAACTTACAAAGTAGGATTTATTTGGAATGTTAATGACAATCATTAATTATGTCCTTATAGGTGCACAATTCTCACCATCACACTTTATCACGAAAATTTCAGTGAAAAGAAAATGACGTTCCGATGAGACTACACTGACAACTACATAACGATACAGTTCACATAAACGTGAAGGAACCTCAAGCCTGTATTTCTAATGAAAGATGACATACACTTCAATCGGATTCTAGAGTGACATTGATAACCAAATGCAAAAGATAATAATCACTATTTACCATCCTAACCAGTTCAGTCGAGTCAAATTTTCATTCCACGGAATAAAGACAGCCCAATCAGCTGTGACAGCCTTAATGATAACCATTTGACACCAAAATGATTAAACAAGCACACGTACGGGATAAATAATTTATGACCAAGCGTTCCCCTAGAGAAAAAAAATTTGACAATTTAATCGCCACTCAGAATGGTAACGATAATAACCATTTGTCTCCGTATGGGAAAAATATTTTATACCATACCTTTTTTTTCCTGACGAAGGGCTAATGGCGTTTTAATTAGCGATGATAATGACGCTTGCAGTCAGGTGAATGTAGCAATATACAAATTGCTTTCCAAAGAGCTCAAGGGAACTGACCGCCGAAGAGGAAAGGAGGGAGGGGGAGTCACATAAAGGAATGAGAGGGGAGAGCTGGGAAGCTTAACAAGAAACTCCTTTAGGGATAAATCGGTCGGTACCTTTCAAAAGCGCAATTCCGAAAGGAGCCACCAAAAAGGGAAATGAATTCCCTCCAAAAACTGAGTTGAAAGGTGTTTGAATCAACTCCAAAACCAGAATCTACACAATATGGAATTCACACAAATAAATTAATCTTTTTTGGGAAATGAATTCACTCCGAAAACAGAGTTCAAGGGAAATGACTTTACTCCAAAAACAGAGAACGAGGAAATGTATTCATTCCAAAAACAGAGAACAAGGAAAATGCATTCACTCTAAAAATAGAGAACACGGAAAATGCATTCACTCCAAAAACAGAGAACAAGGAAAATGCATTCACTCCAAAAACAGAGATCAGGGGAAGTGACTTTACTCCAAAAACAGAGAACAAGGAAAATTAATTCACATCAAGAACAGAGTTCAGACGAAGTGAATTCAACCCAAAAAACAAAAGATTGGGGAAAAGAATTCACTCCAGTTCGGGGGAAATTAATTCAACTGAAAATAAGTTCAGGGAAATAAATTCACTCCAAAAACTAGTTCAGAGGGGGAAGTTAATTCAACTGAAAAATAAGTTTTCAGGGAAATAAACTTCCACTCCACTATTTCCAAAGGCAGGGTTCAAGGGAATGCACTCCAAAGGCAGACTTCAAGGGAATGCACTCCAAGAGCAGACTTTAGGGAAATGCGCTCCAAAAGGCAACGTTTAGAGCATCTCAATACAATGGTAGTGTTCACGGAAATTCACTCAAAAATCAGTGTTCCGGGGAATGCACTCCAAAAGCAGAGTTCAGGGGTATGCACTCCAAAAACAGAGTTCAGTAGAATTCACTCCAGGAAACGAGTTCTGTGGAAAGAAATCACTCTAAAGGCAGAGTTTAGTCCACTCTGAATGACTTAACGAATCAATTCACTAAAGAACCTATTTCTGCCTTGCACATATGAATAACTGCGAACAAGTTCATACTACGCTATAAAATAAATATAAATATAAATATAAATTGTATGAGTTGCTGATTTCGGTGTTCATTACATACCCAGTATCAGGAGTGCATAATGTATTCAATAGATTCGTCTAAAAAAAATTCCTAAATTTACTGTCCGTATTCAGTCCCATTAAACAAGAAACTTTTAACTTATTTTTCAAGTTGCTAATCCGTATGAATTTAAAAAAAGGTTTTCAATAATTGAACTCGATATTCCTTCACATCGAAAAATATTTCAAGTGATTCTCACGTTTGTACATATCAAAACAAAATTACAACATATAAGTAAAGAAAATGTTCTACATGCGTCCACATCTTAAAACACTTTCAACACCTATGTTCACTATTCACCCTAAGTAGAAAAGAAAAAACCTCAACATTTATGTTTGACATTCATTCATAATGCCAAACTCTCACCTTATACATTATATATGTATTTGTCCACGTTCAAATATATTAAACATTCACGTTCGCTATTTGTCCTTATCAAAAAATAATTCTATTCAAATTCACAGCGCCTCCTAATTCCCCCCCCTTGCCCAAAAAAAAAAAAAAAAAAAAACCCCCCCCAAAAAACAAAAAAAAAAAAATCAACATTCTTGTCCCTCATTATCCACATTGAAATACATCTTTTACGTTCCCTGTCTGTTCATATTAAAAAATGCAACATTTACGTTCCTGGTTAGTCGGCAATTTTAAAAAATCATTCGACGTTCACGTTCCCTATTTGTCTACATAAAAAAAAAAAAAAAAAAAAAACACTCTCAACATTTAAGTTCGACATCAAGTCATAAAGACGGACCCAAATCGCCTTTTCGTCCAGAAAGTCAACGCCACCCAAGAAATCTATGGGCGTCCAATCTCAATGAAGGAAGGGTGGAGAGATTGCAAAGACCGAGTTGGTGGACATAAAAGGCCAAAATGGATGTAAGGGGAAAAGGGGAGACACACGTGTACACACATACACACACACACACCCTGCTGCCACAGAGAGGAACTCAGGTAATCAGCTTGAAACAAGAGGATTCGAGTCGTTCCCTTTCACAAAAGTGTCATTACGAAAATGGAAGCGCTTAAAAAAATGAATGGAAAAAAAAAACTATCTTTGAAATCTAAATATAACACTCGGGAATCAAAGAATTATCTCTGAAAGGAACATCTTATTTAGGAAAAACTAATATTAAACTGAATTGTATCCATTATTCAAGAGGTGATGATTATTGTTATTATTAATATTATCATCTTAAAAATAGACCAAGCATATCTCGAAACAAGATGCCTTCAATGACTACCATAGAAGCAGGGAAACTCACTATAAAAAAATCAAATGAAACATACACATTTGCACAACACAAGAAATATTCTGCCCTATTGGGTATACAATATATCAGATGAAATCCCACGGTAAATTCCAAGGCTGAAATTAAATTAATTACACATTAGAAATAAAAAAAATAGTTCCTGAAATAAAAATAAAAAAATTGTTTCCAAACCGCTCCACAGTCCATTCCATTCCGAAATAAAATCACTGACATACAACACAAGTAAATATACATCTGACATTTTATTAGTATAATAAAACATCCACAAACAACATAAATGAGTCAAACGATTTATTTGCTAAAAAAAATGCAATAATTACTCAGTTATCGGATTCCTATTAATCTCGGTTTCGACATATTTTCTCCATTTTCGATAATAGAAGAAAACGACATCGGTTACATATTTGGATGTCTATAGTTATCATACAAAAAATCCAATATATATGTTAAGCAGTCTCTGCCGTTTCTTTCTATCAATGTCTCTTCAACTAAAAATTTCAAGGGTAAAATTAAATTTTCTAAAGAGAGAAATTTATTTACGAAGACTAGTAATTATAACCTTCAAAGAAGAAATGTTTTAAAATGCAACTTGATAGCTGTCTTGATCTAAACAGAACACGTTCCCTTTTACATTAAGAGCACAAGAACACAAAATATCACAGAATCTAAGTCACAAAATAAATTATTGGTATAGCAACGTCAAAGCCATTTTGAGATGCCTGTTTTTTCTAAGGGTAGAGTAACGAAACAAGAAAAACATCTCGAACTTTGTTAGAATAAGAAAACTATCCTCTTCTTTAAAGGTCGTAAAAAACGACCAAGGCAAAAAATAGTTTGAATCAATCTCAAATTCTATGAAAAGGACACTGATCTTTTTATCAAAAAAAAAAAAAAAAAAAAAAAAAAAAAAAAAAAAAACGCATAAATAATAACTAAAGTGTTTTTTTTAAGTTCTGAATACGAAGCACAATAACTGTTACATAAACTAATGAAAAAAGCCATTCATCTATTTCAATTCATATATCAATTTATCAATTTCAATTCATACCACAGCCAGATGAGTAGCCGTGCCATAGCACTCGAATTATGTAAAAGTAAGAAAACAGTTCCTATTTGGGTAAGACTCCACAAACGAGAGAGAGAGAGAGAGAGAGAGAGAGAGGAAATTATATTTTTCTTTTGCGAAAAAGCAATACTTTCACCAAGAGCTGTAACAACAACAGATACACACAGACGAGAGAGAGAGAGAGAGAGAGAGAGAGAGAGAGAGAGAGAGAGAGAGAGAGAGAGAGAGAATGTCACAATCAATTACACAACAATAGCCTAATTGATTCTGAAAACCATCCTTGAGGAAGTGGAATTGGACTTGAGATGGGAGAGTTGAGGCTGCGTTCAAGGAAACGCTGCCGTCGTCACAAAACCGTCACTGTACATTAAAAAAAACGCTACCACTTTTTGGAAATTACTACTCTATGTTATCGCAATTCCGAGGCTATTATTTGCCTTCTTTTCAAAATTGCAGCTCGAATTTTCTTTTTTTTCTAAACTTCAGAAAAATTGTTCATTACCAATATTCGGATACAGAAAAAAAAGTCACTGACAATGAAAAATACGTAAATAAATACAACTAGCGTTACGTAAACGCGAAATAAATCAACGAAGCGTACATATATTGAAGAACTGGAATGATCTCAAATATATTACAAAGAAAATGCTGAACAACAGCTCAGATATGTCACTAGAAAGAAACCCCAAAACATCGTGTCTGAATAATCTTCTTCCATAAAAGTATGATGATATTTCACTACTAGAGATCTGGGTCACCATCATTGCTTAAGAGGATTTAACCGCATTTAACATTCCACAAAATGGTGTGGGAAAGCTTCTAAAAGGTTTATGGTTAAGCTCTGCAAAGATTCCTGGTTAAGCTTTTAAGATTCAAGGCCAACGTTTCAAAAAGGTTCCTGGTTGATCTTCCAAAAAGTTCGTGGCTTATCACTGATAGGTTCATGGTTAAGCTTCCAAAAGTGTCATGGTTAATCTTCCAAACGATTCTTGATTAAGCTTCCGAAAGGTTCCTAGTGAAGTTCCATAAGGATCATGGTTAAGCTTCCAAAAGGTTCACGGTTAAGCTTCCAAAAGGTTCACGGTTAATCTTCCAATAGGTTCATGGTTAAGCTTCCAAAAGATTCATGGTTAAGCTTCCAAAAGGTTCACGGTTAAGCTTCCAAAAGGTTCATGGTTAATCTTCCAAACTATTCTTGATTAAGCTTCCGAAAGATTCATAGTGAAGGTTCCAAATGTTCATGGTTGGTTAAGCTTCCAAAGGTTCATGGTTAGCTTTTCAAAAGGTTGATGGTTAAGTTTCAAAAAAGGTTATTGGTCAAGCTTCCAAAAGGTTCATGGTTGATCTTCCAAAAGATTCTTGATTTAGTTCCAAAAGGTTCATGGTGAAACTTCCAGAAGGTTCATGGTTAAGCTCCTAAAAGTTTCATGGTCAAGCTTACATAAGTTTCATGGTTACGAATCCTAACAGTTCAAGATCGTACTTCCAAATCATCCAAAATCACGGTCTTGAAAGGTCATGATTAAGCTTACAAGCGATCAGGAAAAAGATCCCAATATGTTATTGATTAAGCTTCCAAAAGTTTCAAGATTAAAAGTTCAAAGGATCGACGCTAGCAAAAAGTGGGCAAAATATCCCAAGACCGTGCAAGGTAAAGCTTCAAAAATGGTCTAAGTCTATGCCTTTAAAAGATCAAAAAGGTCCACGGCGGAGCAAAACTTCATATAAGGCTACAAACAAAATTTTCCCAAAAATTCTATGGACAAGCAGCAGCTAATTTCCACACCATACCTAACTTTCTCTCTCAACACAGCTAGAGTGAATCGCATACAAGGCGTTGTTAATTAGGTAAGAAGTTGAAAAAAAAAATTAATGAAAAATCCGGCCATGACCCGAACCGTTATGAACAAAGCGTGATATTTCACTAAAGAAATTTTGTTTAATTCTTAAAAAAATAAATAAATAAATAAATAAATAAACATGAGTAAAAAAAAATGAATAAAAATGTCTCACTGATAATGAAAGTCTGACAACATCACAATTCTCAAGACCCGGAAGTAAGTAAGCGCGGTTCCTACTACTTCTCCCTTGAAGAAGTTCTGGCGAAAAGTTTCGAATCAAATAAGCCGGTACAGTGCCACGGCTATGAAACTTATCCAAACGGGAGTGCGGATTCTGATACTCTTGGCATGAAAATAACCCAACATCCACTGCATGTTTTCGCTGGCATCGATGAGTAACATCATTAGAAAATTCGTTTTTTCTTATAGATTCGAGAAATAAATTTACTTATAACTTCTAATCTATTCTTCATCTCCTCAAAGTTCATAATCTCTTCTCAAATAGAGGATTTTTAGAAATAGATTTACTTATAAAACTAACTGATCTCGGAAACAGATTTACTTACACTAACTGATCTAAGAAACAGATTTACTTAAAAAAAATTAACTGATCTAAGAAATAGATTTACTTATAAAACTGATGTAGCAAGGAAAACAAAAACCCTTCACCAGAAATCGGACCCATCTCAAAAATCTAATCTACCCTTCCTCTGTTGGCACTTTATTCTCTCGTATAATTGAACTGAACTCCAGCAACGACATTTTGAGTTACCTCCCTAACAGACAAACGGACTGATAAATACAGGTATATAAACCCTTTCAACTCTGTTGAAATAGGTAACAACATACATATGAGACCAACAAACAAGAAGAAATATAAAGAAAAAACAAGGAGAGAAAAGAACAAACGGAAGGCTATATATTTCAGACGCTGGCCCTAATCCTACAAGAGCAATAGAGACATATCACTGCTCGGCAACCCTTCAAAATAGTATACAATATTGGGCAACAGCTGTATTTGTCACCTAACTCTTTTGTTCATTCGAGCTTACTTACTCTCTTTCCTTAACTTTCTTCATCAAAGATTCCTTATTATTCTCTAAAAAATATTATGAGTTTACTCTCTTTCCTTAAATTTCTTCATCATAGATTCCTTATCATTCTCTGAAAAATATTATGAGCTTACTCTCTTTCCTTAAATTTCTTCATCATAGATTCTTTATTATTCTCTAAAATTATTATTATTATTATTATTATTATTATTATTATTATTATTATCATTATTATTAAAAATACTCATTGTAGCATCAGTATTGAAATGGAAAAACAAATTTACAGTTCTGTATGGGTACAAATATATTTAAAAATAAATCTGAACAGAATGTTCTCTGTTTAGTTTTATTTTTAAATATATGTGTACCCATATATAACTGTAGATTTGTTTCTCCTTTATTGTTATTATTTATTGATTGATTGATTTATTTACTTATTTAGTTTTTTGGATTTGCTTCGCTGGAATAGAAGGCAACGGGGAATGAGCCTTAGAATTCTGAAATGTTATACTAATTTACTTCAGAACATTACGCAAGAAGGGTCGCTCTGTTTCTTGCATTTACGAGAATAATTGTACTTTGTATAATAATAATAATAATAATAATAATAATAACCATCTTCCTGCTGAACAAACTTCTACATATCAGATTTCCCATACGTGGACATGAAGAAAAACAGATTTCAACATGAGTACAGGGAAATGCACATTAATTTCACAAAGTAATACATACAGCAAAAAGAATACCAATAAAATATTAGCATACATATATACAAAAACAGAGAAATGAGTCATAAAAATCAAGGATAATAATAATAATTAGAGGAAGAAGAAGAAGAAGAAGAAGAAGAAGAGTGCACTCGAACAAATCGACTGCAGACGAAAGCGGCAACCTTCTTGAACTGTGCCACCCACCGTCAGACAGGAAAACAGACAAGCAGACAAGCAGACAAACAGACAGACAGACGGAGACGGTTCAAACCCGCAAAAGCATCATCACGCAATAACGCCCCTTTGCGATGCAAATCTCCACCGGCTGTAATTTGAATCTCGTAGGTTTCGCGGTTCGTTCCAACTTAATTCGAGCATTCCCTTATTGACTTAGATCTCTCAACCAGCCCAAACTTGGAGGAAGAGAGAGAGAGAGAGAGAGAGAGAGAGAGAGAGAGAGAGAGAGAGAGAGAAAAGTGTTCTCGACACTTCAAGTTGGCGTTGCGTATCAAAAGGGTACACAGAGCGAATGCTTCATTTTTTTTTTTTCATATTTTTTTTTTTTTTTTTATATGGAGACAAATGTATTCTACAGTCTATTGTCCAGTCATGTAAAGACAGCTATAGTGACCATAAATTAATCTCCAACAATGTATTCATTATAAAAATTATTGCTAATTTTCATATTTACCTTCAACATCTCCAAGTTGGCGTTGCATACGAAAATGGAAGCAAAAGATTTATTCTGTTATTTAGTTCGCCCCCCACCTTTTTTTTTTGAGGGGGGGGAGGTGGTGGAAGGAGGAGAGGAGAGGAGGAGGAGGAGTCTAGAATAAACGGCCACGCGGAGGCAAATCTGTTCTGCAGTCTGTTCTTCGGCAAGGTTATCACTAAAAATTTTTGCTAATCTTCAGACGGGGGAGAGAAGATGTCCTCCTCAACATCAATTTAGCGTTCATACCAAAAGGGGAACGAAGGATTACATCTATAATTATTATGATTATTATTATTATTATTATTACTAACATACTTTAGTTTTTTATATCTAAAATAGACCGTCACGTGATGACAAATATATCTTCTAAAGTCTGTTCTTCAACGGTGTATTAATTGTCAAAAGTAATCTTGATATTTGTTCACTATCTAGACCCATTTTGGAGCAAGGGACCGAGCTGGTTCATTGTCAGCTTAAACAAACGACACTAACTTTTTAAATGGAGAGTAAACACTGAGTATAAATGCCAATCGCACTTTGTTAATCATTTACGTGGCATCTTCCAGTCCGATGCATAACAGAAACTTTTGATGGCGCTCAATTGATCAATGCTATTAATTTACCTACGATGATCATCGCAACCAATTGCATACAATTACAAAATATGACGCTTTCAAAGTTTGAATTCGGTTTGCTGAACATGGTCGTTATATTATGTTATATAACAGTTAGTTAATTAACATTATAATAAATGTTACATACAGTGTTTGATTATTGGTATTACTAAGCAGCATTTATATCATATACTTGAATCACAACGCTTGAGCAGATATCACAACCAATTAACGTATGAAAAGATATCGGGGCACCATTTCCAATGCTTCCATTGCACAGTTGCTCTTGGCAACGCTGCCAATAGCAGAAACTGGCATAAGGCCACTTAAATCAGACTACAACAACAAAAACAAAAACAATCCTTAATACTGCAACGGCCACAACCTGAGGGAGAGGGAGAGGGGGAGGGGGGATGGGGGGGACACCCTGATACCGAAGGGACCACCACCACCTCTTCCTACCAAATCGCACCGCGATACCAAAACCGCCAGATCTGACCCCTGAAGCCATCACCCCCCCCCCCCCCCCACCCCCCCCCCCCCCCCCCAGGAATCCCAGCAGAATCGACTCCTTCAGCAGCCAGCAGCAGCAGCAGAAGCAGAAGCAGCAGAATTGCTCCCCCTAGAATGATTGACTGAAAGGGGGGTGGGGGGAAGAGAGGGGTAAGTTACATTTCATCTGCTGGAATGGGTGAAGTGAGCGTGCGATGAGGAATCGGTGATAGGCCACTGAGGAGGAGGAGGAGGAGGAGGAGGAGGTTCACCGTTTCGACCTAAGTCAATAGACTGGCCATCTTACATCAATAGAGGGCCTTAACCCATCCGGCCCAGGGGCCCTTGACCTGGCCATAGCAGACCCAACCAAAATCTCCCCCCACCCCCTCCCAAGTCCCCTCTTCCGCGTGCACTTTCCTCGAAAGCCAATTAACTATCAGCCTCAGGTCAGAGGCTGTATTATGCATTCGCAGATGAAAAGCCAACGCACGTACACATATGGACTCGAGAGAGAGAGAGAGAGAGAGAGAGAGAGAGAGAGAGAGAATTTCATATGTCAAATTTACTTGCTAAAAATGGATCCGGGGATATTTGTGTGTTTCGCTTTCACTCATTTACAAATTATCTCTCTCTCTCTCTCTCTCTCTCTCTCTCTCTCTCTCTCTCTCTGGTTCGAATCTACGGCAGGACGAAATTATCATCTACTAAAAAATTCCCTATTGGTTAACATATATGAAAATATATTAATTCCGAGGTAGAGTGAACTGGATATTAAAGGACACTTGTAGCTTAATGCATGTATATTAATCACGGTGATGTGATAAGAATTCACACTTTATATATATATATATATATATATATATATATATATATATATATATATATATATATATAAATAAATCTTCACAAGCACGCGCGCGCGTGCACACACACACACACACACACACACACACGCATACTATCACTAACCCAAATACTCAATTAATGCAAATAAATATAAAGGCAACAACATTTATAAATGCGTTATATATACGCGTTTGTATATATATTGCAAACACCAAAATCCAAAGGGAGAATCAATACATTAAAAAATCAAAGTGCTGAAAAAGTCACACAATAAAACTCGCTGATACAAATGGACACCAATTCTAAAATTTACTCATTAATAATTCATTACATAAAAGTTTATTAATTAGTTACAAGTGAGAGGGGGGGAGAGCTGGAATCTGCATGCAGCATCAAGTGCTAATTATGGAGTAATTAAGAGTACATTCAATCATCAATAAACACAATTTCATAAAAAAAGAGCACTCTGAATGACGGATATCCTATTTCATTATAACAACTAGTGACGGATAATAATTATGTTTTGTTTATGCCTTTCCACATCTCTAACGAAGCACTTTTCTCAGAAATTAATCAGCTTCCATCGCACGGTATCACTCGGAAAAGTACCAGCATCCTATGTATAGCTAGATTACTTTACCCACAAGTGCACAAAATAAACACATAGAACAAGTTAAGATAATTATTATCATCATCATCACTATAATCTTCACTAACATCATGAACGTTTATCATTATCATCATCACGATCACTATAATCGTCACTATCATCATATCGTTTATACGCTAGCTCTTCTCTTTACGAGGTTAGACTTGAAATGGATTCTGTCCCCTCTTTGTATCCTATGAGCTTTCACCATGAAATCGCATAAAGTCTAAGTCTCCATATATAGGTACCTCCTTTTCAGGACTCAAATTGAACATACTTATAAAAAATAACAAACGACCACTAGTAGATAAATGCACATCTCCTGAAACGGGCTGAAAAAAACGAAAAAATGTTTATAGCAAAGCACATCTCGACCATAAAAATTTTGCAGTCACCGTAGTTTAAGATCATTCACTACAGGGTATTGCGCTCTTTACGGAAATTAACGGAGCATCAACGTACATTGGGCCATTCTTTGGAGAACACAGAATTGAAATTTAGTAGGTCGTACTCCGTTTGTTTTTATATCATGCAACTGCTACCATAAACCGACCACAGTTGTAGGTGTGCCTCTTTTAAGCCTAAAATAAATCAACCAGTATCAACAACACAAAGGTAAGGGGTTGAGAAATATAAAAAATACATTAATATTTAGCAGGTATGACTCCCAAAGAGGAAAGTTGCAAACAAAGCTAAAGGTTTAAGAGGATAAAATAATGTTAACCAAATATAACTTACCTTTGGGAAAGTCGCAAAAGAAGGTAAAAGTCTAGAGGAGAAATCAATATTGAATCGATTATGACTTCCCTTTAGGAAAGCTGCACAGAAAGATAAAGGTTTGAGAGAATAAATTAATATTATTAAAGTATGGCTTCCCTTTACAAAATATGCAAAACTCGTTATCGAGTCATATCTGAAATAGACCGCATCAGAAAACTCGGGTAATAAAAATAAGACACAGATTCAGCTCAGCATCATAAAGGACAAGCCACTGCCTGCCTGCCTGGCCGTCACGGGATGCCACAAGTGTGAATTCCCACCAAAGAGACGTCAGCATTGGGACAGGTGTAAATGCAGGTAAACTGACATGCTGGTTCATCTCGGCCTAGCTTAGCCGCGAGATGTCCCGAGGAGTCTCCTTCTCCATCTCTTCTTGACAGAGACGGAGAGATAAGATGGAGGATGCTTTGAAAAAAATGACACAAACCTTATTTTTAATAAGATTACAACAGTCATACTGGTGATTTCTTTAGTGTGCCGAAAAAAGAGAAAATACTCACTGAAAGATGCTGCAGTAGTTTCACGATGTCTAAGATAATCATAGAAGAGATTTTTCTCTTCGCTAAAATAGTTTTCATACTAATACGACAAAATGACACTGATTTGTTACCGCAAGTCGGCAAGACCACATGGAAGGCAAATTTACAAACAATTTTAAGCTCTCTGAGCATGCTAGCTACAGAGTACTATCCTGGAACAACAACAACTTGCAAAACGCAATCCGTCACATTTGTGCAACTGATAACCCTTAACAAATGAAATTCTCGATCAAATCACTGAATTCCGAGGTACACTAGGAGACTAATGCATACAGATCTTAGTATGGTTTCTTCAAAACAAAATCATCAGTACTACATGCTTCTAAGGCTGAAGGTTCTAAAACGAAATCACTTCGCAACGAACTATATGAGTGACTTATATCTACATATAAACCTCGACGAATTTTGAAACGTTAATATGCATGCCCTTGTTTTATATTATCTATAATATATATATATATATATATATATTATTATATACATATATATGTACACCCTTCTCTTTGAATAGTTTTCATTACATAAGTAGTAACTCTGTTATGTAAGCAGCCATTTGTATCTAACATGGATGCTGTACAAGAAAATAAATCTCCACGCTTAGGCTGGCGTCTTGTAGCCGCGGCAAGCCTCTCTCACCACTGGTACACGTGTAAGTATGAAGTATGGAGCATGAAGGTATACCACAGGTTGAGCTTCTGGGCAGTATGTCACGTGCCCAACGTCGGGATCTTACAGTCTTACTCTTACTCCTTATATTACCACAAGTACGGGAACGTTACCAATTACTAATGAGAGCTTGTTCCAGAGCCACTTCCACTGAGCAAAAAAAAAAAAGATGATTATATATATATATATATATATATATATATATATAAAATAATAATAATAAATTAAAATAAAATATAATAATAAATAAATAAATAAACGAATAAAAATCAAAACCGAAGCTTAAATGAATATTGAAACTATGGCATTACCCTTCATAATCATCGAAGCTTAAAAGAATATTGAAACTATGGCATTACCCTTTACAATCATACACACGAAGACGATCACTAACGTCACTCTCTAAACCAACAGCATATGTCTGTCTGGCCCTCTTGTATTATCGATCAGCTGATGACAGCCTGTGCACGTGCACCGCGCCGCTTGTCCGGAGGGTCTCATTTAGAAAACCACCTGGGTATCATACACACACACACACACACACACACACACGCCACTTCTGTAACCGCACTCATTATACTACTCAGGACACCAGGTGGTAAGTGAGATCGTGAGTTGACAGGACTTCATCATGATACATCCGACTGGAGGGGGCGACGGTGCTCTTAGATGATGAATGTTTTACCCTCGGAGTGCCAAGAATACACACACACACAAACACTGAAAGTGAAAGATAAGCCGAATTCAGAGCACTGAATTGAAAACAGGGCAAGAAAAACTGAAAGCAATCAGGGAAAACTCGTAATAACCAGGAAGCCGACGAAAAAGATATCACATCACGGTATCTAAGAAGTACTGACAATGAGAAACTGTGAGGACGGCACAGAGAGAGAGAGAGAGAGAGAGAGAGAGAGAGAGAGAGAGAGAGAGACATACATCGAACTATGGTTGAGTCAAACGAAAGAGTTAGAAATACTGTGAGAGAGAGAGAGAGAGAGAGATAAAACCTTTAGGAAACCATAAATTGAACTAGCCGAGTCAAACAAGAGAGTTAGGTATTGTGTGTGTGTGTGTGTGTGTGAGAGAGAGAGAGAGAGAGAGAGAAGAGAGAGAGAGAGAGAGAGAGACTCTTCTGAGGATAGAAAAAAAAAGAAAGAAATAAGAGGACGAAATTAAAAACCAAGTGACGTGGGACTCGAGGGAAGGGAGACCAACCGCCCTCTTTCTAAGAGAGACCGCAGCATCTGAAATCCTCTTGAGAAAAATAAAGAAGCTTGTAAGCGCTGGGATTTCAAGGGCAATTAAGAGGCAGGCCACAATACAGCCTGTGGCGTATTGAGAGAGAGAGAGAGAGAGAGAGAGAGAGAGAGAGAGAGAGAGAGAGAGAGAGCTGACCAACTTTTAATAACAGCGTGGTCACTAATTTCATTAACAATTTAAGATGAACCAATCTCATTCAACATAAAGGTATTACCATTGTTAACATTTAAATACTCATCTTTGTTTAACGTGAAAATGATCAGCCTCATTTAATGTGAGGATAACAGCCAAGGTTTAACTCCAAGCCAAATTAACATCAACGTAAGAATAACCAACATCCAACATCACTTAACATGACGATAATCCTTCCCTGAGCATAGATAACCAAGCCACTCAATGTGAGAATAACCAGCCCTATTCAGAGGGATGATAACCACACAGTGAAAATAACTAATCCTATTGAGAGACAGGATAACCTATCCCACTAATAATTAAGATAACAACCACTTACACCTGCCCTGACGATGACCTACATTTAAATCATATTCAATGGAATATTTCTTCATGATTATCATCCCAATTTAACTTATAATAGAATTTCATAAATTTAATCTACCTCCAGCATTCAATCTTCTTCGAAGATCGAGGACATATCTTGTTTAAGAAAAAGGACTCTTTGAAGATCGAGGACATATCTTGTTTAAGAAAAGGGACTCTTTGAAGATCGAGGGCATATCTTGTTTAAGAAAAGGGACTCTTTGAAGATCGAGGACATATCTTGTTTAAGAAAAAGAGCTCTTTGAAGATCGAGGAGATATCTTGCTTAAGAAAAGGGACTCTTTGAAGATCGAGGACATATCTTGCTTAAGAAAAGGGACTCTTTGAAGATCGAGGACATATCTTGCTTAAGAAAAGGGATCTTTGATAGATCGAAGGCATATCTTGTTAAGAAAAGGAACCTCTGAAGACGAGGACATATTCTTGTTTTAAGAAAAGGCTCTTTGAAGATGGAGGACATATCTGTTAAGAAAAAGGGCTCTTTGAAAGATCGAGGGATATCTTGTTTAAGAAAAAGGACTTTTGAGATGGGGGACTTATATCTTGTTTAGAAAAATGATCTTGAAGATCGAGAACATATCGTGGTTAAGGATAAGACTCTTTGAAAGATCGAGAGCATTATCTTGTTAAGAAAAAGACTCTTTAAAAGATCGAGGAACATATCTGTTTTAAGAAAAGGACCTTGAAGAGATCGAGGACATATCTTGCTTAAGAAAAGGGACTCTTTGAAGATCGAAGGCATATCTTGTTTAAGAAAAGGGACTCTTTGAAGATCGAGGACATATCTTGTTTAAGAAAAAGGGCTCTTTGAAGATCGAGGGCATATCTTGTTTAAGAAAAAGGATTCTTTGAAGATGGAGGACATATCTTGTTTAAGAAAAATGACTCTTTGAAGATCGAGAACATATCGTGGTTAAGGATAAGGACTCTTTGAAGATCGAGAGCATATCTTGTTTAAGAAAAAGGACTCTTTAAAGATCGAGGAACATATCTTGTTTAAGGAAAAGAACTCTTTGAAGATCGAGGACATATCTTGTTTGAGAAAAAGGACTCTGAAGATCGAGGAAATATCTTGTTTAAGAAGTGTCATAAAGACCAAGAGTCCCTTGCTATCTATAGAATCCTTGAAGACTTCGGGATCTACCTTGTCGATAGGAGCTCCTCTGAGGATCAAGGTCCAGCCTCGGGACACAGCAGATGTGTGACAGCTGATGTCCGAAACAGAGGGAGCGAAAGGGGGGGGAGGGGATAATTACACACGATGCAACAAGCGTCCTGAAACAAGCTACCAAGACTCATTTCACCAGGTAGCAATTCCACATTCCGTAGCAGATGGCGTCTGTTCGACGGCACAATACATTGGAAGAAAGGCCCTTGGGGAACATGAGTCACGAACGCGAGTAATGAGAAGAAAACCAATTTGAAATTACGCTCTCTCTTTCTCTACACATAAAATATCCACACACATTTATATATATAATAAACACACACACGCACACATATACATACATATATATATATATATATATATATATATATATATATATATATATATATATAAATATATATATATATATATATATATATATATATATATATATATATTTACATATATAATGGAGACGTGAGTGTACTTCATGAAAAAATGCCATTCCCAATCGGTGTCCGACTCATAACGATAAAAAACTGCATTGTAAAAGACAACAGACTTGACGTTTGTCAGGGACACGAGTATTATTTCAGTAATAAAACAGGGTAGTGCCAACATTTTCCATTATAATAATCACTGAAGTTTCACTCTGCACAACGGGAAAGCCTGGACGGAAATATTTTGAAGCTACCTTATTACTAACAGCAATTCCACATAGTTCCTAACCTCAACGACGCTGTACTTTACCCTAGACATTCAATATGAGGCATATATGCAAATGTATCAGGCCTAAAATGATAGCACAGGGAAAAATAATCATAACAAGGTAGCTAACAGGTAAGTACGTAAGCCTGCTTAATTGAGGAGTTCCGTAATTTGAGGTGTTACTGCATCTAATCATTGTCATTTGAAAGATTCCAAAAAGCCACCTCGACGGAAATAATATTTTTTTTAAATTCTGGAATATACCCAAAGGAACTGTTGGCAGGAGGAGGTTCAAAATGGAGTCGCAAGATGCTGTTAGGTCAAAAGGGAATAATGAGCGAAAAGCAATAAAAGGCACCTGGGGTCTAAGGAATGCTTGTGGACAATGGCTCCACTACAGTATTTGAGCGAGTGATCGACTCACATCTAAAAGTATATTGTATCACAAAAATAGCAGCCATTTCATTAAATATATCTCAAAACGTGAGCAACCACAAGGATTCCTTCTATAGCTTATAATTTCTGAATAGCGTTTCACAACTGTGCGCCGGAGTATGAAGTCTCTCTCTCTCTCTCTCTCCCTCTCTCTCTCTCTCTCTCTCTCTCTCTCTCTCTCTCTCTCTCTCTCTCTCTCTCTCTCTCTCTCTCCCATTTCCATCATTTCATAAAAGTATATTTCACTTTTTGCATGAATTTAAACAAAAACACCCACGTCCAGAGACTTTTTACAGAACTCTAATCAAGAATCGGAGGCTTAAAACCGGTGGGCATTTATATTCAAATCGACGGGGCCGAAGCCGTTAAGCGGGAAAAAGAACAGAGGAAACACGAGTCATTTTCCCATCTGATTCCTCCTCTTTCTCGCCTTGATCCGGCGAGTGAGTGAGTCGGGCGCATACATTTTTATCTCGTTTAAAGTGACGGCCATTTATCTGGACAGGCGCTGGCTGGCTATTTGTTTCCCGTCCCAATAAAATTCCTAATTGCCTCCATTCCTCCATAAAAGCTTACATCCCGAAATCCGGGCGCGGATCGCCCTTTCTCCGGCGCCCATTACGAGCTGACAAACCGGCCATGAATCACGGCAGGGGCACAGCCCCAAAACTAAGGTCATCAATCGCGGCTAATCAGCCAAACATACTCCCGGGCCGATTGTAATTGCATTAAAGCATCCTACGTGAATAGCGACGGAGTAAATACGCCGGCCGGAGGCGAATAAAGGAAGGAGGAAGACCCTCCTTCCTTCCCTCCCTCCCTCCCTCCCTGCCTACCTTTACCTAAAGCGCTCGGTATCGACATCAAAGCACAATGAACCCTTTACTGATTCCAGAAGCCTGGGACACAGTTCCAGCGCTGACACAAGCATACAAAACATACATACACACATAAGCACACACACACGTGAGCATAAACAAGGAGTATGCTGCGGCGCCAAAGTTTCCAGCCTTGTCCAGGTATGCTTTCGCTTACCTGGCTAACCAAAACCCCATCTCTGGTCCCCACCAAAACCCCGCTACCTGGAAAAAAAAAAGAAAAAAAATCCTTTCCAAAATGACTGGCGAATGGATGTATCGTCATATCTTTTGAGGAGCGACGGGAGAAACAAAGAAAGAAAAAAAAAAGAAACGCAGGCGGTTGCCCAAAGTTCGCTGAATTCCGATGAAATGGGAGTTTCCGTAAACAAGACTTGGATTACGAAACGCCGGACTGGACAGGAAGGCCCAGAGGAAGCCTCTGACTATCAATCGCTTTGTCTCTTCTTTAGTGATGCTTGCTTTGAGTGCGCATTACGTGTTGCATAACACGTAGCATTATAAATACGCAACCGCGGACAGTAAGGGCAAAGGTTAGTACTGGAAATTGCATGCGATAATAATAATAACAACAACAACAACAACAACAACCACAACAACAACAACCACAACAACAACAACAACAACAACAATAATAATAATAATAATAATAATATAATAATAATAATAATAATAATATAATAATAATAATAATATAATAATAATAATGTGGCGCCGTGGAGGAGTTGGTTAGGTCGTCAATAGACTTAAGTCAAGTTAAGCAACATTGGGGTGCTTGGTCAGTCGTTGGATGGGTGACCGCTCTCCTCGCGTTGATTCCTTGGGAAAGGATCGTTTACCATAATTTCCTCAGTCTACTCAGCTGTAAATGAGTACCTATCCCTGATGGGGTAGGGTCCAGCTATGGGTTAAATAGCAAAAACTCAGCAATGATGGAAAGAAATGAAGAATAAACGACAACGACGTAAATGGAACCTCTGGCAACAGAGGAGCCTCGTCCGGCAACCAGGTATTCAACCCAATTGTAGGGGAAGACGGTCAGGTACTTAGAGGTCGTCATCCAGCAACTGATCAAAACCACGACAGTAATCTACAGCCTGAGATTGGAGCTACAGAGGCAAAAAGGAAGAAATGGACAGAGAAGAAATAAGGAACTATGGAGATGCTACATCAGAAGCAACCCGACGGAGAGAGGATATAGAAGAAGATTGATCAACATCTGGAATGAGAGGAATAACACCCCCCAACAGAGCAGAGGCTGGCAGACCAAGTAAGGAACATAAAGAAAAGAACTGGCTCTCCCAACAAGAAAGAGAAGAACTGGAAAGGGAAATGTCACACGACAACGAATTACACGAAGACGAACTGAGAGACGATGCCACAGAAGACGACAGAGTGATGAAGTATCAACAACGACACACGAAGAAACACCCGACGAAGTAACGAGAGGACGGAATGGTAGAAAAAGATTAGACAATGGATGGGAGCCAGATACAGAGAGAATAAAGATCCCTCCATGAAAGCCTACAACACCAAGAATTAAGGGAGAAAACAAGTGAGGTCATGAAATATGGGCCTAATACACACCACCATATCACAGAAACAAATAACTTGACATATGCAGGAGCAAGATTAGTAGCAGAACTGATGGGGATTCGAACACCAACACCACTGTCACAACCAACCCAACAGAAACCAAAACCAGCAACCTCCTTGGAAAAGGCGCCTGGAAAAGCAAATCATGGTGATGATTATCTGACTTGAGTAAACTGAAAGAGATGGCAGAAAAAAGGCTAAGAAGCAAGAAAACAAGGGAGGAACTCAACGAGAAATACAAAGTACAAGAGAGGGGACTAAACAACACAATAGAAGATGTAAAACGAGGCTTAAGGCAAAGCACAACAAGATCCACGGTACATGAACAGGAATAAGGGATACCAACAGAACAAACTATTCGGAACCAACCAGAAAAGACTATACAGCCAACTAAGAGGGGGGGGGAAGACAACCACCAAGAAATTCCTGAAGCCGAACCAAGTAAGAGACTCTGGGAAAACATATGGAGCAATCCGGTATCACACAACAAACATGCAACATGGCTCCAGGAAGTCAAGGAAGAAGAAACAGGGAGAATAAAACAAAGATTCACAGACATCACGACAGACACAGTCAGACACCAAACTAAAGAAATGCCAACTGGAAAGCCCCAGGTTCCCGATGAAGTCCATGGATACTGGCTCAAAAACTTCAAGGCCCTACACCCAGCATAGCAGAACAACTCCAGCATTGTATCTCAAATCACCAAGCACAAATGGATGACCACAGGAATAAGAACATCCTTAGTACAAAAAGACAAGAGTAAGGGAAATATAGCCAGTAACTACAGGCCTATCACCTGCCTACAATAATGTGAAGTACTAACAGGTATCATCAGTGAAAGGCTATACAACTACCTAGAGGAGACAAACACCATCCCCCACCAACACAGAAAGGCTGCAGAAGGAAGTGTAGGGGCCAACAAACGCTCCCAAGCTCCTGAATAGACAAAATGGTAATGAAGAACAGAGGAGAAGGAAAACCAACCTAAGCCATGGCATGGATAGCTATAAGAGCCTCGACATGTACCACACACATGGCTATAGAAATGCCTGAAAATATATGGGGCAGAGGAAAATACCATCAGCTTCCTCAAAACAAAAAAATACAATGCGCAACTGGAATACAATACTTACAAGCTCAGGAATAAGACTAGCAGAGGTTAATATCAGGAGAGAGGGATCTTCCGGGGAGGGCGACTCACTGTCCCCACTACTCTTCGTAGTAGCCATGATTCCCATGACCAAAAGTACTACAGAAGATGGATGCCTGGGTACCAACTCAAGAAAAGAGGCAACAAAAATCAACCATCTGATGTTCATGGACGACATCAAGCTGTATGGTAAGAGCATCAAGGAAATAGATACCTAATAATCCAGACTGTAAGGATTGTATCTGGGACATAAAGATGGAGTTTGGAATAGAAAAACTGCGCCTTAGGTCACTTACAAAAAGCAAAGTAACGAGAACTGAAGGGATAAAGCTACCAGATGGGAGCAACATCAAACACATAGATGAGACAGGATACAAATACCTGGGAATAATGGAAGGAGGAGATATAAAACACAAGAGATGAAGGACACGATCAGAAAGAATATATGCAGAGACTCAAGGCGATACTCAGTCAAAACTCAACGCCGGAAATATGATAAAAGCCATAAACAACACATGGGCAGTGCCAGTAATCAGATACAGCGCAGGAATAGTGGATGGACGAAGGCAGAACTCCGCAGCATAGATCAGAAAACCAGGAAACAAATAGACAATACACAAAGCATACACCCAAGAGCTAAATACGGACAGACTATACATAACACGAAAGGAAGGATGGGAGAGGACTACTAAGTATAGAGGACTGTGTCAACATCGAAAACAGAGCGCTGGGGCATATCTGAAAACCAGTG
>NC_061109.1:79721863-79729363 GCF_015104395.2 Macrobrachium nipponense
CCAGATTTTCATGAAGTAGTACATTCTGTAGGTGGT
Source organism: Macrobrachium nipponense (assembly GCF_015104395.2). Taxonomy (NCBI): domain Eukaryota; kingdom Metazoa; phylum Arthropoda; class Malacostraca; order Decapoda; family Palaemonidae; genus Macrobrachium; species Macrobrachium nipponense. The sequence continues at coordinate 79,721,900 of NC_061109.1, forward strand.
CTACCTTTCACAAACAAATACAAGAGATGAGACCGTTAATCTCTAACGATCGTCAGGAGTGTGTTGCAAGCTTTAGTTAAATCCACAAAGAGAGAGAGAGAGAGAGAGAGAGAGAGAGAGAGAGAGAGAGAGAGAGAGAGAGATTTCATATGTCAAATTTACTTGCTAAAAATGGATCCGGGGATATTTGTGTGTTTTGCTTTCACTCATTTACAAATTCTCTCTCTCTCTCTCTCTCTCTCTCTCTCTCTCTCTCTCTCTCTCTCTCTCTGGTTCGAATCTACGGGAGGACGAAATTATTATCAACTAAAATATTCACTATTGGTTAACATATATGGAAATATATTAATTCCAAGGTAGAGTGAATTGGATATTAAAGGACATTTGTAGCTTAATGCAAGTATATGAATCAAGGTGATGTGATAAGAATTCACACTATATAGCATTTTCTTCTTTTTATATAAATATTTTTTTAGATACGAGAATCCTCCGTTCATGCCTGGAGAGAGAGAGAGAGAGAGAGAGAGAGAGAGAGAGAGAGAGAGAGAGAGAGAGAATTATTATTATTTCGATATGTCTAATAAATAATATCTTTACAATAGTTTTTTTCTTCTTTTTACAGAAATATTTTTTTAGATACGAAAACCCTCCGTTCATGGCTAGAGAGAGAGAGAGAGAGAGAGAGAGAGAGAGAGAGAGAGAGAGAGAGAGCGAATTATTATTATAAATATGAGAGAGAGAGATTAATTATTTAAATAATATCTTTACAATGGTTTTTTCTTCTTTTTACAGAAATATTTTTTTAGATACGAAAACCCTCCGTTCATGGAGAGGAGAGAGAGAGAGACAGAGAGAGAGAGAGAGAGAGAGAGAGAGAGAGAGAGAGACTCAAGCCCACAAAGAGAATTAGTCAAACAATGGTTTTGGCATCAGTGGGACGAGGCTAAAAAGAGAAAAGGAAAACTGGGGGAAATTAGATACATTTTAAGGAAAGTGTGTGTGTGTGTGTGTGTTTGAGCGAGCGCGTGCGTATCAATTAAAGAGACAGAAAAGGGAGAGAATTGCACACAACACTTAGGATAAGCAGTAGAGAGAGAGAGAGAGAGAGAGAGAGAGAGAGAGAGAGAGAGAGAGAGAGAGAGAGAGAGAGAGCAGAATCAGGACACACACATGCAAACACGTACGCGGGCAGAAAAAAATATTCGAACACTAATGACTCGTTCAAAGCCGCTGGAATTTAATTTCAGTGGCGTCCGCAGAACACCCAATCAACCCAAGAGAATATGTTCCTTTTTTTTTTTTCCACCTTTTAATTTCTGAGGCATTTATGACGAGTGAGTTCATTGGGATTTAGTTTCTGCTATGAGAGCAAGCACAACAAAGTAATATTAGAAGACGGAAAGAGAGAATATACGAATAAGGTCAACAAAAGGGGAAAAACAAGAAAAACCATAATGAAAGAGAGAACAACAAATAAACAATGACAGACGAAAAGTTAAAATATATGAATAAAGGTCAATAAAAAGGTAAAAACACGATACAGAGAGAGAGAGAGAGAGAGAGAGAGAGAGAGAGAGAGAGAGAGAGAGAGAGAGAGAGAGTTAACAGCAGTAAGAGATTTTCTGTAAAGTATATATTTCTACGTAACGAGTGAAACAGCTGCAATATATACGGTTCCCTAGAGAACAATAGAATTTTGCATGGAGTGAAATACGACTTACTATATATATATATATAATAATATATATACTATATACTATATATATATATATAAATATATATATAATATACTATCTAACTGGTGTAATTTTTTACCAGATACATATGAAAATGTTAAGAGGGCATTGTTGATATTACAATTTCAATTTCATATATATATATATATATATATATATATATATATATATATATATATAGTATATATATTACAAAGAATCTACTGGTCATTTTTACGATACATATAGAAAATGTTAAGAGGGCATTATTGATATTACAAGTTTCATATATATATATATATATATACTATATGGGAATATATATATACCTAGTAAGTAAATTTTCACGACAAATCCAATTTCTATTGTTCTCTAGGAACCGTATATACTACAGCTGTTTCACTCATTACGTAAAAATAATATAAACTTTACAGAAAATCTCTCTCTCTCTCTCTCTCTCTCTCTCTGTATGAATGGTATAGTGTATATGTTAGTGTATATATATATATATATAATATATATATAATTAATATATATATATATATATATATTAAAGAATTTTACGAAAACAAACACATCCATTTTTAACGAACGATACAAATGAAATTCAGCTTTGGAAAATAAGAAAGAATAAAACTTACGAAATCTCTCTCTGGCGAGCGAGAGATAAGTCGACCAAGCTTTCCCCACATAATAATAATAATAATAAATAAAAAAAAAAAACTCACACAAGAAAAACTTTAAGGATGAAGAAAATCACACACAAACACACCAAAACTTGGGATATAACTTCTCGGCTGAAATATCGTTTGGGGAATACGCTAGATACATATCAATACATACGGAAGGGAATACATATAGAGGGGAAAAGAGTGGAATCCCTTCGCATGTAACTCAAAAGAGGGAACAAGTGTGTCTGAGTAGCCAGACTTCGTGGGAGGGGGAGGGGGAGGGGGAGGAGGAGTCCAGTGACTGCTAAGGTAGAGGAAAAAGAAATGGCCTCTGGCATAAGCTGGAAATGGAGATATCCGCTGATTGGTGGAGAAAGGTGATTTTGGGGAAAGGGGTTCTTATTGGTGAGAGCTGTTTGGGGGGGGAGGGGGCCTGGTGATGGAGAATAGAGGGGTGAGAGTTAATATGTTACGTTCGGTTTTAGCAAATGATGCCAACTGGAAGCACCTACTGTGGTAAACTAGTCGTCAATTACTTCTTTATAAGCGATTTTACGTTTTGGCTAGTGAGGTACGCAAATGAACATATTATGTAATCAGTAAGAAAAATCTTTTTTAAAAAAGAGAAAATTAAAGCAAGAGGAAGTTAAAACTAACCGGAAAATCTCGTGTGGCCAACTTTATTTCTCAGTACTCAAAACGGGAATTATTGTTAAGTAAATAAATAGGCGTTACAGACATAGCATCATAACAAACAAAAACAAACCTAATTCTCCGGAGCAATTAACGCACAAACTCAAAACGAATCAACAATCCAATAGAGCCTATTAACAAACAAACTGGAACACATACGAACAAAGAAACAAAATTACTTAACAACAAGCACTGGAATCAAGCAATGGCCACCCATGCAGTGGTGGAGAGATTCCAAGCACACGACCGCCCGGCATATCAGTTCACCTTTAACGCCTCCAACTCCACAACAAAAGAAGTATATTTATATAACCCGCAAAATACATCTCGTTCCGTGTCGCAGCTCCCAACGCTAAGGACACTCTAAATAATAATAATAATAAAATATAATAATAATAATAATAATAATAATAATAATCAAGTGAATTTCTAGTGTTCATGATGACAAGCAGAATCGATGGATGGCACTTATTACTTAAGGCCATTCAGTAGCGCAGTAACTTTTGCTTTAAATTCAAAAGTATTTTCTGTAACTAATATCATATTTTCTATATGAAACATCGTTCTTTTTATAATGATAACAATAATAACAACAATAGAGCCCTTACTATGATGTTAATGTTTCACTAAAAAAATTCATATATATACGAATTTTTTATTTGCTATTCATACAACAAATCAAAAGATCTACTGTTACATTGTATTTCATTTTCAACAGGCGTGCATTATTACTGGAGATCAATTATTAACTTTATTATCACCTCTCCTCTGCAGAGATTCGTGTGAAGCATGCTTTCCAGGCAAAGCTGGTAAAGCAATGGTCCAAAAACCTGAAAAAAAATGATAAATAACAAAGGGACTATTTTGGATTTAATACGATTATACTCAAGTCTCCTTGAACCCTTTATCTACTTGTGCTTTGTGTTTTGAAAAGCCAATTCCCGGAAGAACGTTCCACAATTTTCAAAAGGGAAGCAAGCATGCCATTACAGCAATATAAAATGTAAAACATGAGGCGGAGACATGTGAATACGACGTTTTGATTGAAAAAAAAAAAAAACAATAAGTAATGCTCTTATTTTTTTACAGTTAGCCTTCACAATGATTCTGTTTCATGCATAAATTATATATATATATATATATATATAATATTATATATATATATATATATATATATTTATTTATATATATATATATATATATATTTATATATATATATATATATATATATTATATATATTATATAATACACACACCACACACACCCCACACACCACACACACACACCCACACACACACACATATATTATTATTATTATATATTTATATATGGTAATTAATTTTATTTTTAATTAATTAATAATAGTATATATATATAGATATTATTATATTATATATAATTATATTATATATAATATGGTCTATGGGGTGGAAAATATATACATATATATTTTGAGGTTTACATAGCGGTAGTTTTGTTGGGACAATCGTTTGCCGATGGTTACCGTGTTATGATTGTTGCCTCCTTACCTGTGTTTCTTGTTTGTTATGATAGTTTACGTCTGTCACGGGAACTTTGTTAGCTCTTTCTATGGCTTCAATTTATCCAGATGACAAAATATTAATTGACAGAGCCATTTATTTCAATTACGCTAATGTTTTACCATTATTTACATATCTCCATATTTCTTACCCTTTCAGTTCTTCTTAAAACCACGTATATTAAAAGCGCCTCAGTGGCGTGACCGGTACGGTATTGGCCTGCCACCTGAATGGTTGCGAGTTCGATTCTCGGGTATTCCATTGAGGTGTGAGAGATGTGTATTTCTGGTGACAGAACTTCACTCTCGACGTGGTTCGGAAGTCACGTAAAGCCGTTGGTCCGGTTGCTGAAAGAACCACTGGTTCCATGCAACGTAAAAACACCATACAAACAAACAAACAAACAAACAAACAATTATATTTAAAAAAAAAAAGTTCATCTCAAAATAATTAACATTGTCTACTTCTTCACATTCAACATTCAAACCTCACCTCCAAAAAGAGACAGCTCAACAAAAGCTTCATACATTACCACCTTGACTTCCACGGACACTTCTGAGGAACAGTCAGCAGGCGTTAAATATTTTCCCTAAACTTCTGAACAAAAAGATAAGCATTACTTCAGTGACTAAGACCACTTCACGCACCTTCACGGAAGCCCCATCAACAGCAGATACATCTCGAATATATTTAATGTTCAAATGTAATAATACTTCAAGAGCCTTGCACACCTGGAACACGTACTTCCTTTCTCAACCTCTGAGCAAGAAATCCTCAGACAACAAGCAAAGTGCAATAACTTCATCCTATCAAACAATACCTTAACATCCATAAACTATATGACTGACTCTCTCTCTCTCTCTCTCTCTCCTCTCTCTCTCTCTCTCTCTTCTCTCTCTCTCTCTCCGAGAGAGAAGTTACGAACTACAGTTTTCACAACCTCCATCATCGTTATTAGAACAGAACCGCCCATTGACTTTCAGTCCTTTCTCCCATAAAAGTTCAGTTCAGTCGCCATCAAAGACACCGTCCCGATCACATATTAAGAATCTTTTGAGAACTGAACTCGGGATCCTCTTCATATAATCCACTCCTCCTCCCCTTTTCTGGATTCTCATCGTCGATTGCTCTGGCCAACGTGCTTTATAATCGGCTTACGACCTCTTCATTCGACGGATTCCCTAATCCCTGCAGTGCCCTTCATAAAGGATTTCACGGTTTCTTTTGCATGCACCCCCCCCACCCCCGGCCCCCCAACACCACCCACATCCCCCACATGGACTATCTGTCTATTAACTGTGCGTATTACCATTTCGATCAACGACCAGGCTTCCACTATCTATACACATACACATTATCTCATATATATATATATATATATATATATATATATATATATATATATATATATATATATATATTTATATTAGATACATATATATATATTGATAAAAAGATAGATATACTAGAGTGTGTATAATATAGACATGCGGAAGTACCTAATAAAAGTATTTATGTCTAACTTTTATGTCTACATAAATGCACTTCCTCATACTTTCTATATATACAAATACATAAATCATCGTTCATTCCCAGGGTTTATACAGGAAACGTAGCAATATACAAAAAATATATTTCATTATGATCACTACTACTAATACTACTGTTGCTATTACAACCACAATTAGTGAGGATAAAGATTATAAGCATAATCTGCCTACAAGATCCTGCCCAAACCACAACCGCAGAAATACTATTAAGATCAGCTAATTAATTTACTAATGGACACACTGTCATCCCAAGAAAATAGCTCCGTGTATCCCTCGTATCTCACGATGCAAAAGGCATCCCCCCTAAAACTCTAAGCCACCCCTCCCCCTCTCCCCCACCCCAAATACGTTTAAGAAAAAAAGCCCTATGCAGGTCTTTAACCTGTCAAATAACGTCAGTTTCTTAATTACTTTTGGTCTCGTCCTTTAATGAAGTTATAATTGAGCCATCCCTCAGATTGGCTTCATTTGGGACAAACTTATCTGAGGAGGGAAAAAGGAAGGAGGAGGTGGAGGAAGGGGAGGGGGAGGGCCCGGTTTTGGAGGGAAGGAAGGAAAAAGGAGGAGAGGAGAGGAGGAGGCCCGATTTCAGAGAGAAATCTTAAGACTCTCGCCCCCCTTTTTACAGCGGCTGTAAACTCTGGTTTCCTAATTCGGCAGATGCAAGAAAACCATAAAAATATTATGTACGCCATGCTTTCCGTGGTTGCGATAACAGGTACATCAAAAGCAGCAGCCTCCAGTCTCTCTCTCTCTCTCTCTCTCTCTCTCTCTCTCTCTCTCTCTCTCTCTCATCTCTCTCTTTTCCTCCCTTTCACGTTTCCTCCCTTTCCACTTTCCATCCGCCTTCGGGGGAAGGCAGTGTCTCCTTATCTTTAAATGCATTTTCTTTCCTCATTGATTTTCCTAGACACAAAAATCTCCTGAGTGCTACTGGATCTTTTATTTCTCTTAATCCTTTCGAATTCTTCGAAATGTGTCCACATTCACGACCCAAATTAGTTCGAACACAGCATGAAACATGCTCGTTCTCACGAAACCCCGATTCTCTCGCAAAATACAGAATGTTAAATAATTTACATTACCGATCCAAGTCTTCTCCCAGATGATGACTTCCTTACCTGAAAAAAGAAATAAATATTTTTTACACATTTTTCAAACAAGGGTAACACTTTGCTTGAGAAGAAAATATTAAAATGTCCAGGGACACAAAAATACTGACAATGAATCTATTGTTGCAAGTGATGTAAAGTTACCTAAATGGATAAATTATTGTTCCTTCGGCATAAGTTT
>NC_061109.1:79734363-79754363 GCF_015104395.2 Macrobrachium nipponense
AAATCATCATTGGAAACACGTCTTGACGGCTAATGGCACAGCCACTGAGTGCCTGGCCTCAAGTCACCTAATTACCCAGACGTCACCTTCATTTCCCTTAACGGGGCGGAAAGCATGTTGAATACGTAATCTGAAGATGTCACACTTGTGCACCTGAGGTCGCCATCACACTGCTTTATGTGCCGTGCGTCTGAAAAGCAGCCTGAGAGAATCAGAAATGATGGCTAGGCCCCGAACGACTTTAGAAAGGGATTACAGAACTATAGCTCATTCAAGCATGGGGATACTCTTATTTCTACTATAACGCAAAAAATACAGGATCGTGCTGGATTTCAAGGTAGAGGAATGATTGATATTATATCTATCTATCTCCTGATAAGATAAAAAATGAAAAAAAAAACATCAACACAGGATTAAAACAGGTTTTTAACAACAACGATATGCAGCATTAAAGTCAGTTCAGCAAGACAATACAACAATGAAATTACTATTAACATCATGAATTAACTTTCAAACTTCCGAAACACCAAACTGAAATTGCCTTACAACAAGGAAACGTAGCGCTAAAATCATTTTAAAGCTTGAGGATACAGCAGTATCTTGACCTTAAGTTGGGAAATGTTAAATAGAAATGACTTTAAACTTAGGTTTTGCATTAAAATGGCTTTAACCTGGGAGATACAGCTCTAAAATGCCCTAACATATTGATAGGTAGCAGCACTAAACTGACTTTAATTTCATTAAAACTCTGAAACACAGCATTAAAATCGTTGTAACTTGTTGGACACAGCACCGAAGTGACTTTCGGCTGTGCAGGACACAAGGCTGCAACTGCCTCATATTAACTTTCGACAGGAAGGAGAAAAAGAGACAAAAAAATGAGGCAAGGAATTTCGAAGAGTGAAAACGAAGAAGAAAAGGAAGAAGTTGGAAGACTGAGTTGAGTTGCCGTTGCTGCTTTAACGTTCCATGGCATGAATGGAAGAAGAAGAAGAAGAAGAAGAAGAAGAAGAAGATTGGAGTTAACTCTTGTTGGTGTTTCAAGTTCTAAGCCATTCAAAGGAGGAGGAGGAGGAGGAGTCCTGAAGTAGCTCCTGCTGCTGTTGGTGTTTAACATTCACCTGTCACTCTCCAATAAAGATTATACGACCACTTTATACTCGACTTTATTGGCCATAAGTAACCGTCAGGATAAGAGGAAACCGACTTCATCATCAGGCTTCGCGCCCACCCGGACTAAGCGATGTCTTTTCTTCTCTCCTTTTATTTTTTTAACACCTTGTACCGTTTTTTAAAGCCTCAATTTATTTCCATAATCACTAACGTCCTTCCTCGTCTGACTGACCTTTATTGTTTCCTATCTCTTTTTCTCTTATCCTTATCTGATTCTCCTCTTCTCAAGCATCCTTGTGACACCCGTCAAGCACCCTCTTTTCATTTCCCTCGAATGACAAGCTGAGGAGCTGTCTGCCGCCTTCCGTTTTCCCTGGACTTCTATAACCTTCCTTCCCCCATCACCCGCCCACTCTATATATCCACTTTAAGCATTTCAATTAAACTATTCTATCCATTTTTGTGTAAATATTTTTATTAATCTTCGGTGCCTTTTCTTCCTGTGCGTCGTAATTATTTCATCTTAAATGCACTCTATGAGCAAGAGCCCGTGCTGGCATAAGGCCAGCTTAATCAAAAACAACAACAACTCGCTTCATTTCCAAAATATTTACTTAACCGATATTCAATTTTCAGTATTATATATTCTCGTTTCTACTTCAGTTTTCGTCATCTTTAGCAAATTTGAAATTCTTCACCTGTTACAAAATGTGTTCAGTTCCAATCACTTCAATTACAGAAAACTCTTATTTTAATAACTTCAGTTTATCTTTATACATCATAATCCTTTCATTGTCTAAAGAACACATTCCGCCACTGAAGTCTTTCCTGTGTTTTTTATCGACCACAAATCTCCACCATCTCCAGCCTCCTTTGTCATGGCTCTCATCAAAGTAGGCCTGGAGTTTCAAAGCGGCCCTTTGCACCAGGGCTGGAGGTGACGATAATGATGAATAAATTTATTTCATATCCAAATGTTTCAGTACTTGACGTCATAATCCACTTCACATTGGGCTTGCGCGCGCAAGTTTCTTGTTGGACGTGCACTCAAACCGGTTTCTTTCTGGCTGAAAACATCATGGTTGTAAGGAGCAATTTTGAACTCTGAATACAGGGAATTAAAATTTTGGGCGCTTAATTATTATTATTATTATTATTATTATTATTATCAAATGTCTAAAATGAACGTGAAAACACCTAATTTTAAAGAAAAGTGCCTGACCTCAAAAACAGAGGCTCATAAAACCAACATTTTATTATAATGAAACTCCTCCCAAGCTGTCCTTCAACCAATAGCTTTGTCAAGATATTTAATAGAAAAATGAATTCGTCGTTACCATATAAATTTTTGACATACATTTTCATTTATCTGTAGAGTTATTTACACATTCGTCAATATTCTAAAACTAAGCCGAAGTGGTATTTCACTTTTATTTAGAAAATGGCTGGATGTTTTGGGTTTATGCATGTGTAATATAATAATAATAATAATAATAATAATAATAATAATAATAATTTGATACTGCCCTTGTTCTCTCCGTGCCCGTTGCCCATATAACTCCAGATCCTTGCCCATATGCCTCCCCTTCCTAGGCACAGGACCATCATCACCTCTCCCCCACCTTCACCCTCCTCCTCTTCCTCCGAGAGGGAGGGAGGGTGGGGGGCGGAGGGGTGAGAGAGAGAGATGCTCCGCGTTACGTATCGTGTTTAACGACGTTTCCGAAACTTTGCTCGTCCTCCGAAATTAAATTTCAACTCCTGATGTGAGTGAGGAGGAGGAGGAGGAGGAGGAGGAGGAGGTAGAAGATATTTACAGCAGAGCAGAATCTTTTATGGGGAGACAATGTTTATGTATTTCCCGAGACATTCTCCTCTTGAAACTTGCTCTTCCTCCCAGCCTCCCTTCCTCTCCCTTCTCCTTCGCTTCTCATTCCGCCTTCTTTTCCAAAGCCTTTTCTCCTACTATGTACTACGACTACTTTTGATTCTTTGCCACAGATGCAAAACACATTGGGAAAAAAAAACTAAATATTTACGCAATTTTGCCCATTTGAAAAAGGAAAAAACAGAACAAAGGCGCATAATAAATAAATAAATAAATAAATATAAAGGGATAGACAGATGGGTAGATGATACATAAATAACAATAAAACGTAAATTGATAGATAGATAGATAGAAAGATAGATAGATAATATAAAAATAAAGATAAAACTAAGATAAATAGATAGATAGGTAGATCGATAGATAATATATACATAAAGATAAAACTAAGATAGATAGATAGATAGATAGAATAGATAAATAGATAGATAGATAGATAGATAAATAAATGAATAAATAACGACAAAACTAAGACGGGAATCGTACCCTGCCTCACCACCCATCAGGTTAAAGAACAGAAAAAAAAATCTTTCCACGCGAAAAACAAAAACAAGAAGATGATTAATTCCACTCACTGAATCCATCTGAATATGAGTAGTGAAAAATCCTAGCGTCCCTCGAGAGGAAGGATGAAGGAAAAATGACTCCAAATCAGCAAATAACAATTCCATCCAATCAAAGCATTTGAGAAAGACCAGACTAGTGAATCCTTCTAAATGTAATGAATTAAATTGTATTTATTTCAAAATAAAGTGGAAAAGATTGCTCCCAATATTTGTGACGCCTCTGAAAAGCAAATTAATAAACACTACCAACATCCGGTTAGGATCACTTTTCTGGAGAGAGAGAGAGAGAGAGAGAGAGAGAGAGAGAGAGAGAGAGAGAGAGAGAGAGACGAGAGGGGGGGTAGGAATAACAGATAACACATCAACATTCAAAACAATATCAATATGAGAGAGAGAGAGAGAGAGAGAGAGACGGGGGAGTGGGGGAGGGACGAGGGGGGGGGGGGGGGGAGAATAACAGATAACACGGTCCCAAACATTCAAAATTATGGGATAACACTGGATGAAGAGTACTTCAAAACTTCAATATGAGAGAGAGAAAGAGAGAGAGAGAGAAAACTCAAAACAACATCACCTAGAGAGAGAGAGAGAGAGAGAGAGAGAGAGAGAGAGAGAAAAACATTTCAAAATTCAAAACGATATCACCGTGAATAAGAACTAAACCCATAGCGGCAGATGACGCAACAAATCTCCCTCGAGGAAACTCAAGACAGCGAACTAACGAAAGCAAGAGATGGAATAAGGAGGCATAAGAGACGACACAATGGAATTACACCCATGTTAAGTCTCTACTGCTGAGGCAGCAGGAATCCTGTTGGTGAGCCGTCAGCCAATAGGCAGATGGGATCCAGAAATGAGATGAGAGAGAGAGAGAGAGAGAGAGAGAGAGAGAGAGAGAGAGAGAGAGAGAGAGAGATGTGCTGCGTGCATACTTAAAGAGATGGCATTCCTGGCGTGAGGGATCCCTGCCAATATGACACACACTGTCACTCGACTGAATTCTTTGAAGGGCGAGCTTATCGAAGTCATGGCACAATTTAATAAGGCAGACGATTCATTCATAATAAATCATAAAGGGAGTTGATATTTCAAACACCATGATATAGAGATTCTTCTTCTACTTCAATTCGTGTTTGCTGAATATATAGTTATAAAGAAAAACAACATTCACAAGTCTGCAAGTTATTGCGTCAGGTAAGTTTTGCAAGCCACCTTTGTTTTTTCAAACATAAAGTTTGATGGTGTTTCAAAGCAAAAGCATTGATACGATTCTCAGCGGCATAAAAGTGCATTCCGGTTTAATATATGTAGAATTACAACTAAAGTACTATAAACTTTTGATTACAATTATTGTATATGTGTTTTGAAATAAAAAGAAAATTGCCCCAAAAAATCTGTTCCATTAGGAACTAAAGTTCTAACACTAAAATCGAAGGAAAGTTATCACAAACAGATATCAACAAATACATCAGGAAATAATTGTTTATCAAGGAAACGAAACCAGGTTATGGCACCATTTCAATATGCTGTAATCTTATGACTCGATAATAATTTAGCCCTCTCATAAATCAACGATTCATCTCAATATATGATAAGATCCAGCGACTTTGCTTAAAAATATGTAATATTCAATGAATCTGCTAAAAGCATTCGGATCCATGCAATGACTACGTTAATTAATACATAGCCATCCTATGACATTTAAGAAAAGTGTTTCTATTCAAAGGTCCGGCTAACAGGCCCTCTTTTATTCAGTGATGATTCATTACCTCACATTGCAGAATATAGGTTCCAAGCAAGTCCCCAGAAGCGATCTTATGCCTCATAAACGAATTGCGTGTGAATTTAACTCGGCAACAATTCAGAGAAGCATTTAAGCGCTGAAGGGGAGTAATGTGAACGCAGCATTCGTAAACACCCTTGCTTGCGTCATAACTCGCCAAAGTCAAGCACAAAAGAAATCCGCAAAATTCGTATTGAATTCCCTTTCCCTCTCGGCATGAAAGGACATGGCTCCTCCCCAATTCATCAGGAAAGTAAGTTATCTCTCTCCCTACCAAAAATAAAAATATTATTGTTAATGATAAAATTCCATTTCAGCAATTAGTCAATATTCCCCTTCAGCACAACAGCTCAGTTCCCTTCCCTTTCAACATGATAATAAATAAAAGAGTTCCCTTCATTTTGGATCCCCCTGTAGATTACATTTCCAGCCATATGTTAAATTCATAACATCCATTAAACAAACTTTTACAAATACTTGGCAGAGCGCCTAATTCACTCATCTAAACCATTAACAAAACATGAAACGCCAAAGTTAAATGAAAATCATAGGCACCCCTCAAAACCCTAATATTTTTCCCTAAAGTGGCAAATAATATATCAAAATGTACTTGCCTCAAGTTCCCTTAATCTTTGGTTTCTTCAAGGGCCTATTTTTTCACCCCCAAAAATGAGCTTTAAACCACCAATCCTCCCTGCAAACCTCCATAGAATTTATAGCTGCAGTCTCCTCTTAATGACTTTCATTGTCCTCCAACAGTTAGCCATCACTCAAAGAGCATTCACTGACCTTCAAGCAGCAGGCTTTTCTTCAAAATTAATTTTTCTCCAAGCATCATTCTTCTTTTAAACAACATGCATTGACCTTCAGGCTTCAATCTTCTCTTAAACGAATATCTCATGACTGCCTAGCCTTAGTCTTCTCTCAAATAATATTCACTGACCTTCAAGCTTCAGCTTCTCTTAAAGAACATTTAATGATCTCAAGGCTTCAGTCTTCTCCAAAACATTTATTGGCATTCAAGCCTCAGCCTCACTCACCTCCTGAATAACGTTAATTTTCCTATATGCCTAAGTTCATTAAGCAAGATGTACTGACCTTCAAGCCAAGGTTCCCATTAACATTCACTGACCTCCAAACAACAGTTTATCGCCCCCACCCACAAAAAATTAAAAAATAAACAAATAAATAAAAATAAAACAAAGATTACTAATACTCCAATTACAGCACTGCATGTAATCCCAAGACAATTCATTTGAACATCACCCTGTGATGAATATCATCTCTGCTCAAACAAACATTTTCCCCTACAACGAGACATTTTCCCTGCGGAAAATAAATGATAATCATTCACAAAACCTTACGTGCCTCTTTCCTCGTTCTTCAGTTCCCCCTTAGAGGCATTCAATTTCATCCAACCCTCTTTCGTCTGGCAGATATGAAAAAGCGGATAAGAAACGAAACTGAAAAGAAAAGGAAAGAGAATTCCAAACAATTTCTCTTTCCCTAATGTCTTCCCACCTTCTCGTTTCTCGACGGTGCTGTAGTCGACGCTGAAGAAGGAAGGAAGGAAATGGAAGAAAGTCAAGAAAGCACACATACACACAGACATACACGCACACACATACATACACACACACAGACACGCGCGCAGGCAAAAGCAACTTACCATTCGGGTCACACCAACATAAATCTGCTTGCGAGCTGATCAAGCTGAAAAATGCAAGCGCTTCCCTCTTGACATTTCTTTTCCAGGGGACGATTGCATCCGCAATAAGCTTAGCAAGTAACAAAGGCCAAATGCAAACCGAGAATTTCGGGGAGGATTTTTGTCTCCTTCCAAATTAGTTGTCTGTATTTCTATCCCACTTTATATATATTATATAATATGTGTGTGTGCGCTTGTGAGTACGTTTGTGTATGTATGTATATATATATATATATATATATATATATATATATAATATATATATAGATATCTATATATATAGATATATCTATATAATACTATATCTATATATATATATATATATATATATATATATATATATACACATACATACATACATACATCTATAGAAACGTAGATATCGAAGGTTCTTACGTTGTTTGCCATTTTATACAGTTATTACTGCTTTATATATAATAACATCGATCTTGTTAAACACGTAAATAATATCGAAACCTTTGTAAAACGGCAAGTGCTGACATTCCTACCCACTTTACAGAGAGAGAGAGAGAGAGAGAGAGAGAGAGAGAGAGAGAGAGAGAGAGAGAGAGAGAGAGAGAGAGAGAGCCTATATGCATATCAATAACGAAAGTAAATAATGACATCGATTAACATAGAGGTGAATAATAAAATAAATTAATATAAATGACACGGTTCCATTTCCGGTAACCTGAACCCGTTATTTATTGAAACAACTTCTCCAGCATTCAGGAGAAACAGCTACAACAACCTCCCTGCTTGGTCCGCCGCCGCACCGCCATTTGAGCTACAAATCAATAACTTTGAGTCACACTTACAACCACCACTGTTAGTTAAAAAGTGGAACACCATTCGTCTCAAAAAGGAAGCACAACTATGTCACATTTTATACCTTATAAATAACATAAAACTATATATGTTGACAAGTTATATATTCACTTTCCGCTTAAGGAGCATCTCATGCAAAACCTACAATGGACATTTGGTAATGATGGATTAAAACATTATTCGCTTTTAATTCCAACAAGCTTTGGAAGAAATACTAACGATATCTTGTTTTTAGAAAAATACATTCTTCGTAAAAGAAAAAACCCACTTTCACTTCAAAAGAACACCATCTTTCTAAAACCATTCTGAACGCCGGTATACACACGCATGGGAACACACGATCCAGGTGTCTCACGATTTCAATTTGCTACCTGAAGCCACTACCTGCTGTAGAGATTTCAAGACATTTTCCCTTTCTCATTCAGCAATTCCAATACACCGATACATTTAACGCCCCTCTCTCCATAACCCCTTCGCTGAAAGGGTGCGACCCAGCAATGTACTCTTCGTGTATTTTTCATCTCTGCTATATCCCAAAAAGGTGAACTGGGAGCGTTTACACGAAGGCCAGGTACTGGCTGGCAGCCAGGTGTGGGTTATCAAGAGAATGCATTCACTCTGAATAATATCCTTTCCCCCGTTTTTTTATTTTTCCTTTCTTTCTTCTACACTCCCTCTTGCTATATTCACGTCTGCTGCTGCTGCTGCTTTCCCTGCTATTTCCCTACCAGCTGAAGTGGCAATCCTGGGGGCATTGTTGCCCTTACACGGGACCCATCACTTCGATTAGTTTTCCACCGTTTTTTTTTTTTTTTTCTTTCTTTTTTGCTGCCGGAGTCACTTTTATACATTTTAGTACGGGAGTTCTTATTTTCAACTTTGGTAAGGCTTTGTTAGTTTGTGTCAGTGTTTTCATTGTAATTGGTTAAATAATAATCATAGTTCCGCTCCCCAAAGAAAAATATTGGTTTCGATTAAAATCATTTACATAATATTCATAACTTTCACGAAATTGGTTTTTGCTTTTTGGTTTCCATCTACTGTCTTACACTTCTCAAGTACGTTTCTTTCTCTCTCCTCATTACCTGGAAATGACCCACTTTCGTCTAATTACCTTTATAATTATACCTCAGAAAAAAAGTTCTCCCAAATGAAGACGCCATTTACCGTCTCCCTCATCCTGTCATTGCCACAGCGTCAAGGCCATTGGACGCCTTCCCATCAGCAACACGTCCGTTTCGGTTACATAAATTGCACAAACAACAGCACTTCGTAAATATCCATTAAAATTAACGAGCTCGCATCTTCACTTAAAAAATAACAGAGAATTCGGAAATATAAGTTGGAAAATAGTTAAAAGCAAGACGTACTTTATACATCATCTGATTAGAGACAGATAACATAACTTCATTCGTATAAGCTGCTACGAAAATTGACACTTAAAATTAAAATTCCAGTTAATGAGCATTGTCTAATTCCGGCTCTAGAATGGGACTGTAAACATTTATCTGGGAGAAACTCATAAATGCGTAGGCCGTCCCAAAATTCTATCCTCACTTACAATTCCTCCTCGTGTGAGTGGTGCAAAATCCTGCCATTGGCACAAAAGAGACTGAACATGAAGGTGCGAGTGATCTTCAAAGACATCCTGAACCTTTCAGAGCACTATTCGTTTGCTGAATCATAATGGAGGTCATTTGCCCACTCGGTAAGAGCGGGGACAAAGACCGTTGTTGTGAACAAGTCTTCGACATGTATTACGCATGCCATCATGAACACGACACGTACCTCTGCAATGGTTATACATCTACAAAGACGGTTGACCAACATTCAGGAAGTTGTCGCAACGTTTCATTTCCCTTCAAGGATCTCAGCTCCAGAAATCCTTTATTCCTCACACCGTTGGACTGAGGATGTGCAACTGGAACTTCAAAAGTTTTAATAAGTGAGATCTCTTTTTTTTGTATTTCCTTTTTACCTTCTCTTACTCCCTAATGAGCACCATATTCTTTGAAGCTTTGAATTTCAAGTCAATGGCCACTGTGGGCTTGTTCCATTAGGGCAGGGTTGGTCTTCTAATAATAATAATAAAAAAATAATTACTTAGATCAAGTTGCAATTCGAATTCCTCTCAGATATGGTCGTTCGTGCCAGATTTCAAGAATATACCTTTGTCGTTCAACTGATAACTCAAAACACTACTGATAGGCTACATTGATTTTAACCTTTTGGAAATAAACCTATTTTCTAAGAGAAATGCGTGTTCAATCTGAATAATAATAATAATAATAATAATAATAATAATAATAATAATAATAATAATGACAATACACAAAGCACTACACCCAAGAGCAAATACGGACAGAGTATACATAACACGAAAGGAAGGAGGGAGAGGACTACTAAGTACAGAGCACTGGGGCAATATCTGAAAACCAGTGAAGACGAATGGCTAAAGAGTGCATGGGAAGAAGGACTAATAAAAGTAGACGAAGACCCAGAAATATACAGAGACAGGAGAATGACAGACAGAACAGAGGACTGGCACAACAAACCAATGCACGGACAATGCATGAGACAGACTAAAGAACTAGCCAGCGATGACACATGGCAATGGCTACAGAGGGGAGAGCTAAAGAAGGAAACAAGGAATGATAACAGCGGCACAAGATCAGGCCCTAAGAACCAGATATGTTCAAAGAACGATAGACGGAAATAACATATCTCCCCTATGTACAAAAAGAGGCATGATTCAATGGCAAAAGCCCTCCACTGGAGCCTGTGCAAGAAACATCAGCTACCTTGCAGTAATAAGTGGTACGAGCACCAACCTGAGGGAGTGATAGAAAACGATCACGCAAAGATCCCTCTTGGGACTATGGTATCAGAACGGATAGGGTGATACGTGCAAAACAGACCAGAACGTGACGTTGATTGACAAAGTCAAGAAGAAAGTATCACTCATTGATGTCGCAATACCATGGGACACCAGAGTTGAAGAGAAAGAGAGGGGAAAAATGGATAAGTATCAAGATCTGAAAATAGAAATAAAGATATGGGATATGCCAGTGGAAATCGTACCCAAAATCATAGGAGCACTAGGCACGATCCCAAGATCCCTGAAAAGGAATCTAGAAAAACTAGAGGCTGAAGTAGCTCCAGGACTTGTGCAGAAGAGTGTGATCCTAGAAACGGCACACATAGTAAGAAAAGTGATGGACTCCTAAGGAGGCAGGATGCAACCTGGAACCCCACACTATAAATACCACCCAGTCGAATTGGAGGACTGTAATAGAGCAAAAAAAAAAAATAAAAAAAAAAAAAAAAAATAATAATAATAATAATAATTATAAATAAGAGGTACGTATATCATCAGGACATTTTGGTTACGTTCCAGCACATCACCTGTCGCCAACTCCTACCCCGCCCTCACCAATACAGGCTTCTAAATCTAGGTTTTTTTCAAACTCTCAACATCCTACAACACCCGTTCCTTTTAGAGCCTTCTCCCAGCTTCCAGTACCAAAGATCCTGGAAGCCAGTCATCAAGGATTCCTTTTAACAGTCACTCCAACATCCAGTCACCATGCGATGCTCAAATGCAGCCAGGTCATGACTGAAGTCCTTTACTGAATGAATCTTACACTACCTGTATTCAGAATTTCGTTTTGTCTTGATTTTCTTCGGTGCGTTCAGTCAGCGCTTCAGTGAGACTGTTTTTAGCATTTTTATTATTTCTAAAGTCTAACTGTCAATACTTATCCTAATGACTAATTATCTATATTGAATTTTTATTAATTCTTCTCAAAATTCTTTTAGTGTTCGTTTTCATAGATAAAAGTTAAATTCTTATCAATCATTCTCAATTTCTTTGTAGTGTACTTCATATCAATTATTCTCAATTCCGTCGAAGTAAACTTCTTGTAAATCACTCTCAATTTCTTTGTAGTGTTTTTTTGTAGATACAAACGAACTGCTCTTTGCAAGTTTCGTACGAACATTCGTGTCCTTTTTTTTTCATAAAGTCACATAAATGGGTAAACACTATCAATGCGAAAAAGAAAAAACATTAATGATGATATTAACATTATTTACCCACCCTGATGAGTCGATTCATGATCATATCAATTACAGGATATCTTAGGTACCACGTTTTTCTCTGGTCATCGCTTTATGCCTTTTTATTATTATTATTATTATTATTATTATTATTATTATTATTATTATTATTATTATTATGGAATGAGTGAATGTTTTTCCCATTCACCCTATATAGGAAGAAATATTCTTAAGAACATAATCAATATCTTTCTGAGCGATCTTCAAAACCATCAATATTATTAAGAGAAATGAGCTACAATGGAACTCTTTAGTCAGGGAATTCGAAAATCTAGATAAGATAACGATTATGAACACAATTGTTGAGACCAACAAATAATAAATGGAAAAACTGAGGAGGAAAATTAAACGTTGAATATAATAATAATAATAATAATAATAATAATAATAATAATAATAATAATAATAATAACAACAACCATCATCACTATCATTATCGACGAAAGACAAAGTCCCTTCTGCTCCCTGTTACCACGCCTTTCTTCTCAATCACTGCTTCGATCGATATCTCTCACTTGCCTCATTTACTAGGGAGAAAAAAACTCCTTTCAATCCGGTTTTCCTTTTTTCTTCTGCTTTTTTTTTTCTTTTCTTTTCTCTCAGCTCGCACAACCAGACCCTTTTCGCTCTGTTACTACCTATAAAAGACCACTCGTCAAATCGAGGGAATTCTCTCTCTCTCTCTCTCTCTCTCTCTCTCTCTCTCTCTCTCTTGGTGAGTGATTCTTCTGATTCTTCTCTCATTTGTTCTCTCACTCCTTCCTTTCCAATCCCCTATTTCCCAGACAACGGCACGAAAGGAGGGCGTGGTTTAACCCTCCTTCCTTCTTCTCCCTACCCCTCTCCCATCCTCCCCATCCCAACCAAAAGGGGGATGTGAGGGAGAAGGTTACCCGAAGGGAGGAGAGAATGCGCTCAGCCACAATGAGGGACTAAGGCAGAATAAAGCCTTCAGGAACACAAATGAGGCCAACGCTTTGGAATGGTAAAGCTGACGTACGGGAGGGAGGCTTTACCTGTCGTACAAAACGCGGACATAGTACGGGTATGAAAAATATTACAATGACAGACAGCGAGGATACAGTACGGAAGGTTATACCGGTAACAGGCGAGTGGTTTACCTGAAATAGTATAGAGATCTCTACAGACCTTGGGTTTACCTGTGATACAAGGTGGGGGATACGGTGCAAAAGGCTTTACCTGTGACACACAGTTCGGATATAGATCGAAAGGTTTTACCTGTGACACAATTGGGTTGTACATTATGGTGGGGATCAGGGCCCACTCTTGGTGGTCTTGGTAGGGATAGAGTAGTGCCGAAGACTTTACCCAAGTCAGTCACCATTAGTGATATAATGCGAAAGGCTATATACATGTAACAGACTGGGGACTTCATAAGCAATGCTTTACCTCCGACAAAACGTTGGGATATATTCATTCTAATTATACTGCAGTGTTTTTATAATCACTTACTTCAATTCTGAATGATACATGAAATTTTGCAGTAAAACAAATGAGTTCAACAATAAATCATTAATGATATGAATATTCTCAATGAACGAAAATTACGGGGGAAACTCAACTTTCGCACTAGCATTAAT
This sequence comes from Macrobrachium nipponense, assembly GCF_015104395.2. Lineage (NCBI taxonomy): Eukaryota > Metazoa > Arthropoda > Malacostraca > Decapoda > Palaemonidae > Macrobrachium > Macrobrachium nipponense. Next base: position 79,747,967 of record NC_061109.1, read on the forward strand.
TTTATGTGATGAATAATAAAATATGCTTAAAAATGGAAACAATTAAGTTACCTAAGCAACGAAATGAGAGTAGTAAAGATAGACCAAGTTGCCATAACAACTCGCGGTATATGAAAAAAAAAATAATTGAAAAAGACAGCAACATAAATATAAAAACAGACTCTATGACAGAAACCTACTTAAAAATGAAGAAACTTGAAAATTATACCAATAAAATCACCTTGACCCCAATAAAATCAGCAATGCTATTTACTACATCACAGCGGCGGGGGGAAAAATATCATCAGAAGACTAAGAGATTCGGGGCATCATTTAACTCATCCTGGTTCGTTTTAAAAGCATTAACGCATTAGCCTGTTCTACGGCTTTAGTAACCAGCGGCTTTAAACTACTTAGCGGAGGTAATAAGGCTTATGGCGGAACCTATAAACCAAAGGGGTCAGGAAAGTGCAATCGAAGGATGGAGAGAGAGAGAAAGAGAGATGAACGACCAAATGGATGGGGGATACTGTGAAGGACTGCGCAAGCGCGCTCGCACGGACACACACAACACGCATACACACACACACACACACATCCCGAGATCTTCAATAGGTCTTGCACCATTCAGCCCTTCATTCATCATCAGAAAACAACGTAGGGGGTTTCACCTCTTTGTCCAAGGAAGTGGGTATCCGAATAACAAGAATGTTAAACCCAACTCACGTCTCTACTGCAGCATTAACAATAGCGGCAAAGTTTTTTATTTTTTTTTTTTTTTTTTTTTTTCCGGAAAGTCGCCCCTTGTGATTTTTAAGGTTTTACTTTCAATTTGTAACTTAAACTCTTCTGGTTTTATATCCTAAAGTATCAGTTTGATCTGCCATGAAACTTAAGACTCGGGGGAAAATCGCTCTCAAGATGAGGTCCTCTACTCTCATATGTCAAAATGGGGATTTGGGTTTGACAATTTCCGGTTGCAAAGCTGATTGTGTCCCTTATTGTAGCTTACTCCAAGTCACCCTCGGACAGCTTGCAAGCTTCCAATTTTTTTTTTTTCTCCAGTGCCTTGTAGATGACTATTTAGGAGAAAGCTAATAAATGGCCCCGCTCTTTAGATATCTTGATTTATACTACTTTTCAACAATCGTAAGATTTCTTGCAGCTGTAGGAAGCAATTCTTTTGCTTCAGCATCAAAACTGCTGCAGACCAAGAACACTGCAGTTCGATGGAGTGACATTTATATTTAGTTACAAAAATATTCTATACATATGTGTAAATATCACAACAAAATCCCATGTAAAAATTATATAGGCGATTATATGCGTATATATACATAAGTGTTTCATCACTCCGCCACCAGCATATGAAAAATAAAGCCAACTATATCATAAAGACGGTTGGTACTCCATTGCTTTTGCAGACACTGGGATCAAAATAGAGCAGCAACCAGGAAGGCATGCAATGCATCCCTTTTACATTCTTGCCTGGCAAACTAACTTTCAGGTTACTGTTGTACTTAACCTACTTTAACTTTCCAGTTATCCAATCCGGTACGCATACACTTCATAGCAAGTTCTTCAACCTCTTACTCAGAAAGAAAGAGAGAGAGAGAGAGAGAGAGAGAGAGAGAGGAGAGAGAGAGAGAGAGTTATACAAAGCAACGTAAAAGCACAAGAACGAAAGACACTATGACAAAACATATTTCTTTCAAAGCACGAGAGTAGAGTTCTTTGAAAAGCATGAAATAGAAAGATTCTACGACAATATGACAAAGTACGTCATTCGAAGCATAAGAAAGAGAGAAAATGATGCAATCTATCGTTCTTGTAAAAAGCACAACAATGAGCGATTTTAACAGGATAGAAGAGAGAGAGAGAGAGAGAGAGAGAGAGGAAAATGTCCCTGCACCCCATTATCCCCTCATGTTGGAAGATGAATTTTAGTCACGCAAGGCGAATCCAATAAGCTTTACTTCTCGGGCCCCCATTCCTCATAGGGACATCGCAATCCAATCGATTGCTACAGCCCACAACCCTCCTCCCCCAAATCCCCCCCCCACCCCACCCCTTTTCCCACTCTTCTATCTCTCTCTCTCTCTCTCCTCTCTCTCTCTCTCTCTCTCTCTTCTTCTCTCATTTATTCTTCTCCTCCTCCTCTTTTGTGTCTTCCTATTCATCATTAGTTCCTAGTGCTTTCTTTTAAGTTTTAAAGAGAGAGAGAGAGAGAGAGAGAGAGAGAGGAGAGAGAGAGAGAAGAGAGAGAGAGTTTTAAACCGCACTCAGTGTATACACATATGTCAAATAGAGCTAGTATATAAAAAAAAATGTACGAGTTCCCACGTCATCAGAACATGACAGCAAGTAAGAAACAGCGAGCATATCCATATGTATGCAACTTATGACATTCATTCAAGACATACTACATACATCGCGGGCAAGAACGGCCTGAACCACACGAGGTTCAGAAAGCGCAATAATAATCATTAAAGCTAAAGGGGCTTTTAGGCCCTTCTAGCTCTGGATCTCGTGTTTCCCCTCAAATAAAGCACACTTTATACAACAGCAGCCGACGCTCGTAGCCACAAACCATAACGGATTAAAAAAAAAAAAAAAAAAAAAAAAAAAAAAAAAAAAAAAAAGTAAAAAAAAAAAAAAAAATAAGGGGGGAGAGAGAGAGAGAGAGAGATGGGCCAGAACAATAATACGAAAACAAATAAAAATAGTAATTTCCAGGGCGGTCATTCAGCTCGTTCCCTTTTGTACACGGAATGGAACAACGCAGCAGAGATGAAAAAGGAACTGCTATAAACAAACATGCACATACGGAGACGAGTGGATAACGTAGGGGATTTAGCAGACTGCATAAAAGGATAACATTGAAGATCGATGTGGCGGTCAAACAAGGATAATGCAATAGTAGGGGGAAATAAACAGATTCGTGCTAATAAGTAAGACTGATACGATATATATATATATATATATATATATATATATATATATAATATCTATATATATATAATATATATGCAGCACATACATGCATACAGAGAGAGAGAGAGAGAGAGAGAGAGAGAGAGAGAGAGAGAGAGAGAGAGAGAGAGAGATAGATAACAAATATAAAACTAAAAGTACACATATAAAGGGAAGAACATAAAAGCGAGTTAGCCAGATTCTAAAAAGAAGGGGGAGAATATTCTAATTTTTGCAGATGGAAACAAAATAATATGAAAAATATGAACACTAATTAACTCAGATATAAATACGAAACCCCTGATAAGCACACACACACACACAAAGAGAGAGAGAGAGAGAGAGAGAGTAGGGAAAGTATCGCATCGCTTACCTCGTAATTTTTCTGAATGATAATAATACACAAAGTAAAAAAAAATTACTAACCAAAGGTAAATAATAATACATGAACTAATTACACTCTAGACAAGTTAGGGTCATGGTAAAGGTGTTTATATTAAAATCCATTTCAAAAACGAGCAGCAGACACTAATCCCAGAGGCATGAGTGACATAAAAAAAATTCCATTTGAAAAAAAAAAAACAAGCTTCAGAACTCTCTTCCTTCGTCCGTTGTCCCAAACTCTCACAATCGACAGATCCTTCGACCTTAAACTACGGTGTCATTCGGTCGAAGTTTCCTTTTAAAAGACAAGCTTCAGAATTCTTTTCAATCTCCCGTTCTCCCCAACTCTCACATCCGCCGATCCTCAAACTATGGTTTCGTTCAGTTTAGGGCTTGTCAAGGCCACTGCGGTCGCCCATTACATCGGCCTCTGACTACGAAAATAAAACAACGATTGCCACTCGAACTCTTCGTATTAAGAATTAACGACACCATTGAGTGACTAGTTAGAATGCAACGCACGAGAGAGAGAGAGAGAGAGAGAGAGAGAGAGAGAGAGAGAGAGAGAGAGAGAGAGAATAATAAAGACGAGCGCCGGTGGGAAAAAAGGCGAAAGCAATTTGTGCATATTTCACTGCTCAACCTTAAATGCACTTCAAAGCGTGCCAGTGCTGCTGCAGCTGCTGCTGCTGTTCGAAAATAACTCAGGACCTGGTGGCTCTCCGCAGTTGCAAGCAACAACAACAATAACAACAACAACAACATCAACAACAACAATAATAATAACAATAATACTAATAAGAGATGGAAAGCTTCACATTCATGTAAGTATAAATATATATTATATATATATATATAATATATATATATATATATATATATATAATATATATAAAGCTTCTACAAGAGATATGGAGGAGCCTGAGGGGAGAAGATGGTGCCAGAGAAGGTATGTGCGATTGATACAAGAGATGTACCGTAATGTATTTACCAGAGTTAGGAGGGCAGTGTTGGGGAGACAGAAGGTTTTGAGGTGAGAGTAGGATTACACCAGGGGTCGGCTCTGAGCCCATTTATCTTTAACATAGTGATGGATGTTATAATAGAGGAAGTAAGGGAGACAGTACCATGGAACATATTGTATGCGGATGATATTGTTCTGTGTGCAGAGAGCAGGGAAGATCTGGAAGTGAAATTGGAAAGATGGAGACAAGTACTGGAGGACAGAGGAATGAGAATAAGTAGATCCAAGACAGAATATATGTGTACCACTGCGAGGGGGGATGATAGAGAAAGTATTCAGCTTGGTGGAGAGCAAATAAGGAGAGTTGATAAGTTTAAGTATTTGGGATCTTTTGTTAACGCTGGAGGAAGTATGGAAGAAGAAGTAAAACATCGGGTACAGGCAGGGCTGGAACAACTGGAGAGCGGCCTCGGGAGTTCTTGTGACAAAAGAGTGCCGCTTAGGTTAAAAGGAAAATTTCACAAGACTGTGGTAAGAACAGCAATGCTGTATGGTACGGAAACAGCAAGCATGAGAAAAGCAGAGCAGAAGAAGATGGATGTGGCAGAAATGAGAATGCTTAGGTGGATGTCTGGGGTAACAAGAGTGGATAGGATCAGAATGACTACATAAGGGGGTCAACTAAGGTGGTGGAGTATCAAAGAAAGTGCAGGAGGGAGGCTGAGATGGTATGGACACCTGTTGAGGAGAGATGAGGACCACGCTGGGAGACTACTATGGAGTGGAGGTGCAAGAAGAAGAAGAGAGGAGGGAGACAGAAAGATGGAAGGACTGTGTGAGAGGAGATTTACATGAGAAGGGAATTGATGAGGCAGAAGTGCAAGATAGAAATAGATGGAAACGGCTCATCCGAAACGGCGACCCCATATAAAAATGGGAAAAAGCTGGGAATAAGAAGAAGAAGAAGAAGAAAAAGCTCTACATTCATGTAATATAATAATAATATATATATTATATTATATTATATATGTATATCTATATATACACACATATATGTACATATATGTAATATATGTATATATAAAATATAATTTAAACATATCAATGCTGAATTTTTCACCAATTTAGTGACACGTGATTATGAGATTTCTAATAATAATAATAATAAAATAATAATAATAAATAATAATAATGTAATAATAAACAATAATAATAATAATAATAATAATAATAATAATAAAAATTTTTCACAATGATGTACGTGTCAAAATAATTGTAAATAATTACACTTACATCATCAGTTGGGGATTTTTCACAAATTTAGCGATTCTTGATTATGAATCATTTTTAATAAGTAATAAAAATCTTTCCTACCAAAGGACGAGATTGTTTTATGAGGCTTCCTGAAAAAGAGATAGTTAAGCGAACAATACACTCGGGTACAAGTTACAAGTGCCAAATATAAAAACAAAATAAAATATCAACAACGCTTCATCACTTATCATGTCCTCAAGGGGGAACCTACAATCCAATTTTGTTATCTTTTCTCTTCCATCTGTTTTTCTCAATCTTCCTCCAGCCTAAGAAAAGAATTTATAAAACACGGTCGTCAGTGGGAGTCCTCCACATCAAGAAGAGAACGAAAGCATTACGAGGTACGATGTGGAAATATAAAATAGAAATATGAAGGCGTGTCACTTCTAAATTTTTTTTGTCACTTCTAAATTTTTTGGCACTTCTAAATTTTTGTTTTCACTTCTAAATTTTTTTTTGACGGCGGCAGGAAGTGAACTGTAAATGTTTTGCAGTTGCAAATACATAAAAAGAGAAAGTAAGAAAGAAAAGAAAGCCACGCTTAGTTGTCACTACAATGAAAAAAAAGAGAAAAAAAATGGGGGGCGGGGGGGGCATGCTTAGCAAAGTTCCTGTATCAATCTTCATACATTTCAGTTTTAGCTATAAGGGAAAAACACACTCGACTACAATTATCGTCGTCTACGATATAAAATAATAATAAAATAAGCAATAAAGAAGAGCAAGTTTAAAATAAACATATAAAAACAGTTCAGCATAACAGCACAGGTGGGGGCATGAGAG
>NC_061109.1:79759363-79794363 GCF_015104395.2 Macrobrachium nipponense
ACACGTGAGAGAGAGAGAGAGAGTGAAATACAGAATAAAACACACAGCCCAAAAATTAGCGTTAATTGGTGGAGAGAGGGGGGGGGGAAGGGAGGGAATGGGAAAGGAAGGAAAGAAAGAAAGAAAGAGAAGAGAGAGAGAGAGAGAGAGAGAGAGAGAGAGAGATGCAATATGAAATGTGAGGACTTCAGATATGTGAATAAAGTGAAGAGGGAAAGAAAAAACGTGGGTGGATGAACGAAGAGAAAGAGAGGAGAGGGAAGGGAAGAAGGGAGGAGAAAAAATAAAAAGAAAAAGAAAATTAAAACAATATGCAAAGAGGAACGAGCGACTGAACACTCCATTTCCCGCTTCGGCAAACAAACCCGACTGTATTATAAAGAGATCTTTAGCTGGTTGGTGTGGAAGAGGGTGAGTTTTGGCTTGGTTTTGGCGAGTTTTGGTTTGAGGTGTGTGTCTGGCACACGAGTTTGGGTGTCTGGGTTGAGGTGACAGATGAGCAATACATGGGGGGCGCGAGGGGCGTGTCCGCTGTGGCCTGTCCTGAGGTGGGTAAGGTTTCGGAAGTGGTCGTGATTGTGGTGTAGGTGAGATACAATTTGGCAATGTTTACAATCGCGTGGGTGGGTGGGTGGTGGATCGGGGGGAGGGGGTGGGGGTTTGCGGACTTATGATCCCTTGGGTGTGGGTCAACCTGTGCGCGACTACAGGCGTGGGTGGGTTAAGGCTGGAATGCGTGAACAGGCGCGTGGGTGGATGTGCGGATGGGTGGGTGGGTGGTTGGGCAGGCAGATTCATTGAGCCAGGTTCCTGTGCGGGTGGGTTCCAGGTCTTCTGTTTGAGAGGTGGTAAGGGAGAGATGGAAAAGGAGGGTTGGGGAGGGAGAGGGAGGGAGAGGAGAGAGAGAGAGAGAGAGCTTTGATAATTCACTTGTTCCTGCGCTAGGATTTATATGCAGGATTTATTGTATGCTCGCTTCAAATGGGGATTTGGTGTGGTTGTGGGTGTGTGTGTGTGTGTGTGTGTGTAGGTGTAGGTGTGTGTGTGTGTGTGTGTGTTTGCGGATGGAGATGCTAAAGAAAGAAGGCTAATACATACACTCACATATATATATGTGAGTGTGTGTGTGTGTGCGTATATAGATATATATATATATATATATATATATATATATATATATATATATATATATATATACAAAACTGGAAAAGAAGGCTATAATATAATCTGTATGTCCATGTACTCACTCTTAATTGCTGTATTAGCTCGCGTCCCGCAAATAACTTCTTGTCTACAGAAGGGGGGAAAGGGGCTGCTAACCTTTACCGCAACCATAACATTGCAGTCAAACCACTTCATGCCGGTTTGAATTCTAAGTGAACGGATGGATAAATACGATTAATATGGAAAGCAAGTCTCTTAAAACATCTGGGCACTCACATGAATAAATAAGTGCATGAATAAATCAAGGGCATTCTAAAAAGGTAAACTTACTGATGTGATCAGAGCTCCATTCAACTTCACAGTCATATGTAGAAACATATGAAAAACTAAAGTTATATAATATATATATAAATATGTGTGTGTGTGTGTGTGTGTGTGTGTGTGAATGTGTGTGTGTGTGTGTGTGTTTGTACACAGGAAGGTATGTGTTGGAAGACACATTACATCATTCCAAGCAAGTTCCAATATACATATTCATATATACGTATACATACACTTACATATGTATATATTCTTGTGCATATATATTTATACACATATAAATATGTGTGAGTGTCTTATCACATCACCGTGATTCATATATACGCATTAAGCTACTAACTATCTTTTAATATCTAATTCGCTCTACCTCGGTATTAATATATTTTCATATATGTTAATGCGTGTGTGTATATGTATATATATATATATATATATATATATATATATATATATATATATATATCTACACACACACACACGTGGACCTGTGCAATGATACATATGAAATTGGTATCTGACGTCACACCGACTTTGCTGAATAGTTTTGAATAAAAATTGAAACGGTGTGGGGGGGGGGAAGAGGAAGAAGGAAGGGTGGGTGGTGGATTATCTGGTAGGTTTGAAGTGCCAGGAGTGAATGAGAATGGAGACAGTCTTGTGGAAACATGTTGTGAAAGGGGCTTCATTGTTATGAGTACTTGGCTTCATAATAATAAGAATATTCTTCTGTACATGTGACGCCGAGACGAGACGAGAACAGAGGTGCATCTAATCAATAACAGACAGCAGGCGAAAGTGAAACTAGAAGCACTTCTGGTTAGAGAGAAACGTTCTACAAAATGGCTGTAAATCAAATCAGGTAAATTAAATTAGGACACTCGAGTCCGATTACTAAGTGAGAATTGTAGGTAGGAAGGCCATGGAATGGAATGGAATATAACATTTAGGCCAAAGGCCAAGCGCTGGAATGGAGACAGAGTAAAATGTTTTGAAAGGTGTAACAGGAGGAAAACCTCGAAGCAGTTAAACTATGAAACATCTGTTAGGATAGTGTGGAGAGTAAGAAGGAAGTAAAAGCATAAGAATGAGGGGTGCAGTAAAAGGAGGTAGAGAAGTCATGGCTCTATGGCGAGCTATACGCTGCGTTGGAAGCCGGAGCTGCCCGTCATGTCTCCCCTACCCTTCCGATCCACTACCGACCCCTCCTCCACCCGGGGCGGACAAAAAGGTTTGCAGAAGAGGGTGGATGTGTCGCGTCTTCCCTATCCTCCCGGTCCCCTACCTACTACCCCAGGGCCTACAAACAAGAAGGATCCACCCAGATTTTATTATTATAGAAGATTAGAGATAGCAAAGTAGATGGTTCATGCGGAGCAAGCAGGATGGGAGTAATTACAGGTATGTACAGTCGCGCAAGAGCTGTACATGGAATTAAAATTAATTGAAAGGTTTAATGAATAAAAATGTGGGGGAGGGATTCGAAGTGAAGCTGCAAAACAGAAAAGATGATCATGAAGAAGTATATATGAGAACGAATAGGTTGAAGATTATGTTAGTCAGGGAACAGGAGTCAATTGGAATAAGTGAGAGTCAATCATGAATTTGGGATGTATTTAAGCATGTACTTTAGTCAAGAAAAGACATTGTGGCTTAATATGACATATTAAAAAAAAACAGCCTCATGTTACCGAATCAATGTATCTCGAATAACGGATGCAAATGGCGAAAACACTTAAATAAAGAGAGGTTGAATTCAGTCGACAGAAAAGATGTGAATGATATAATTGCAGAAGGGATTAAACGTAAATCTGTGAAAGCTCATAGAAATGGCTTCTGAAAATGTGCGAGGGGCAATTAGAAGGAAGAATGATAGAAAGGAGTAAGGAGTTAATGGAGTTGCAAATAAGATTCTGTAATACAGTGTTAAAGTGTAATTAAGTGTCCTTTGATGGGGAAATGATTCTAATGGAACGAGTGAGGAATAATTGTTCCATTCTATGATGGGGAACAGGACATAGGTGAGTGTAGTAACTACTGAAGTATAATAATAATAATAATAATAATAATAATAATAATAATAATAATAATAATAATAATAAATCATGTGTGTCTGAGCAAGGTAAATGAAGAGTGAAAAACTAATACAGAACATGAGTATTCAATGTAGTAATATGAAGTAATGAAATAGGCACATCTATTCCCGATGCAAAACCTAAGGGCACCAACTGCAACCCCCCCCCCCCCCCCCCCCCCACCCCCCCCCGTCCTTTCCCCACCACACAAAAAAAAAAAAAAAAAAAAAAAAAACTAAACCTAGCACATAAAAAAAAATTATGAAAAAAAATTACTCAGATACGAAATGGCACCGCCAAACGAGAGCGCGCGCAGGGGCCTCCCCAATCCGCAGGTAAGGCCTCGATAATCTGGCCCGTACCATAAGATAGCAAATGCTCCGGTATTCATGGATTCCAATATCATGCCACCAATGCTCTCCCCCCGCCCACACCCCCACCCCAAACCTCCCTCTCCCCCCAACCCATCCCTGAACATCCAACGCATGGATATGAATATCATGAATGAATTTTTGGCAGGAGAGAAATGAAAAAGGAGGACGGGGGAATCTCTTTCGGTAAATGGCCGGAGGATATCAATAAAAATGGAACACTTTAGTCCGTGATAAGATGCGAGACTCTCGGGGACCGGGGTCCCAGGAGGTATCCACCTTCATAAAAGGGCTTCACCGACGGTTGAGGCTGCTTGTGCTGTTCGGGGCCTTTTATGCACAACAGGCGATGTAAACTAATGAAGGTAATTCCGGGATTAGCAGAATCCTCAGTAATTCTAGGATGGGGATTATTTCGTCATTTCCAATCTACTCTACCTATCTCCATGACTATCATCATTATTACTGTTATCAGCTTTATTATGTTATTGAAACTGGAAAGGATACGGGAAAAACTAAAAGATCGAGTCACAAAAAAAACTTCCCTCAAAATTTGAAAGTTAATTGAAAAATACGTCAAAAAATATACCTTATAGCGAAACGCATCGTCACTAACACAAAAATAAGAAAAAAAAAAATAATGATAGCTCTCCCTAAAGGTGAATTATGCAAACAGAAACAAATAATGCTGTTTTTGTTTGTATTTTTTCTTTTAATTCGGCGATAGGTAAAAGCCTCGCTATCGCTTCTTTTTTAATATATATATAAAGGTGATCTGTTTAGAACACCCGAGGCTACCAAGCTTGATCTCTGTGATCCCGATACCAAAAGTAATAACAAAGTAATGATAAAATTGTAAACTAATAATAAAAGTAATAATAAGAAGCACAACTTTAAGGAGACTCACTAATTGAGGGCTATTACATAATCTCAAAATTTACCACTTTACCTAAACGCACAAAGACAAGACAGCTAACACAGGCCCCTTCGTCAAAGAGTGGCGCTTGCCCTCGACAACGTCGTAGTATTACCAGAGCAACAGTAGAAAGGGCCTGGAAACGGCCCACCTCCTTTGGAAAACGCTGATCAAAGGCGGAGGAATTTTAGATAAGACTCTAAAATGACGAGGCGCCGAGGCCCGCTCACCTGGAAAAGCATTTAGGATCTGGGGAGAAATTCTGCCAGGCCTTACCATAGCGGAAGTGGAGGGGGAAGGGGGAGGAGGGTGAAGGAGGATTTTCGGCGCTCTGTGGGGCTCTGCAAACAGTCTCTGTGCCAACTGCATCACATAATTCAACAAAGATTTACCACAGGTATCCTATTGTGCGAGGATCATGCAAGGTCTCCTTCAAACACAAGATTCCATTACAATAATTTTTTTTCTTTACCAAACTGCAGTGATAAATTACATTATGAACACTGTAATTTCATGGCACAATTAGCATCACAAATATTCTGATCACTACTAAAAAGAGAGCAATCATTTGCATTCGCTTTCAAATAAAAAAAATTACGTATTTTCCTTAGATGCTATTCATTGGGAAAAGGTGGGAATATATATAAGACTGATCTCGTATTAAAGAATTTTGATGTGAGAACATCAAAGTGTCAATGGGGTAAGATGAACATAACATCGGTTATATTCCAGTAAGAACATATATTCAACACGGATGTATTGAAAAAATGGAAGACTGCTTTATAAAAACGTCAGTTACGTGAAGCAGATGATTCATTTTCACGCACCTTATAAAAAAACACTATTAAGAGCCTGTGGTGAATCCTGGAAAGAGTATTTGAAAAATGTTACTATTGCCACTAAAAAACATATTTTGACCGAACTGACTAACAGAAACTGTAGTTTTACCGTAACCTTCATATATCAGTGAAATGCACATGGGGATGACAGGGAGCGATCAAAGCCGTGTCATCCACAGATGACATTTTCCTTTCTAGATAACTCTTAAATATTATTGGCTTCGTGAGGGAACAAATACAGCAACCTCTTCTCTACAGGCTTTCTCGTACTTCTCATAATATCTATATTACGAAGCGGGTTAAAATCATGATCTTGATGATAATCAACAAAAACACTAACCAACAATAAAACAGGAAATTTATTCAATCATAGAGGAATCACACATTCCCTGCCCTATAAATAGTGCCTGCAACATTTTTTCATGTTCGTTCAGTTTTCTCTGAATAATAATAATAATAATAATAATAATAATAATAATAATAATAATAATAATAATAATAATAAAAAATATTATTTTAAGTAACAAACTATTACCCGATTTAATTCATATGAAAGTCCTACTGAAACCAGATGCAACTACTCCCTGAACACTAAAAGAGCTAAATACACTTGGTAATTACGAACACGATAAAATACCCATGGTAGTTGCAAACAGAGAGAGAGAGAGAGAGAGAGAGAGAGAGAGAGAGAGAGAGAGAGAGAGAGAGAGAGAATCTCCCGTGAATCTTCTGTTCTGTTCAAGTTTATTTGTTCTTTTTCAAAGCCCATGAAGTTGCAACGACACATGGACCACGTTCACTGCTTAAAACGTTTTCAACGTTTATAAGTTTTCTTGCACTAATACGGAAAAGGTTCAAACGCCCGTGCTTGAAACGTTCTCAACGTTTACACATTTTCTTGCACTAATATGGAAAAGGATCAAACACGTAGAGGGAAAAAATTGAACAAACTTGAGTTTACAAATGCGAGGAAGGAGGGGAGGTTAAAAAAGTGTTTCTAGCAATTTGGGTCGCCCAAAAATGAAAGGGGACGTGATGAAAGTCCAATTAGGAACCTCAAAATTGGGACAGAATTTTCGCGCTGTGCCGAGGAAGTTCACAATCCAACAGCTAGCTAGGCATACGAGACTGACTCTCATAATGTTAAATGAAGGAGAAAATATTTATGGGGGACTGGAAATTCCGGATGCAAATAACTCATAATCAAATATTAAATACAATTTGGAGAAAAATAGAAGATCCTTAGCGGAAACTGAGAAACACCACCAAATACAGGTCAGAAACTTTTAATATCATGAAGTTTGACGCAAACTGACAGACATCTGACATAACAATCATAAGCTAAATATAACCACATAATTATTATTATAACTGTTTAGAAGATGAACCCTATTTATATGGAACAAGCCAGTAAGAGCCATTGACTTTAAAGTCAAGCTTCCAAAGAATATGGTGTTCATTAGGAAGAAGTAACACTAGGTAATGAAAAATACAGAAAGAGGAGATCAGTTATCATGAAGACGGATAAATTATCAAATTAATAAGTAAATAAATAAAAATGTAAGTATAATACTGAAATACAAATTGAATTGTATTAGGGTAGTAATTGAGTGCATCTTAGCTGCTTGAACTTCTGAAGTTCCGATTGCACGACATCCTCTGGGAGTTAATTTATTATCTGTGAATTCCAGCGTTAGATTACGCTACTGATTCTCATTTCCCTCAACTCATAAACATCAAACTCCACAAGTTTGCTGCTACTTTTATAAAAGTCTCATCTTATCTTAAAAGGAATCACAGATATTGAGAGTTACGAAGCCAGGTCCATGTATGAAATCAATATGAATAACATTAGAGTTATATATAAAGGAATACCTCATAATATGAACGAACATGAAACGCAAGAAAATTACACAAGAACTTTTTTTTCAAGAAAAACAAATAAATCTTTTTTTCTCAAGTAAAAAAAGAAAACAGAATTTAGTTATGGTAATATTTCTCGAAAAAAAGAGAAGAGTTTTCCTTTACATTGGAAGAAGAATTAACTTTTATTATTATAAGGATAGGGAAAAAAAGGAGGTATTTTTTTGTTAGAAACAGCATTATATTTGAACGGAATGACAAAAAAAAATTGTATATCAAGAAAACAACCCCAAAATTATGATTCTGTATCAAGATCACAACATAAACATGGTTTCAAATACATGAGAAAATTAAGAATTTGTTTTGGCAATGTTCACGACCTGGAAAACTTTAATTAGCCCTGGAATGAGGCCTAAGGCAGCCGGGCAGAAAGTTCCTTCGCTCGGAAAAGAATGCCTGTTCTGAAAATCTCATTAGCATGAGAACTGTGACACGCAAAATCAAATCTATTATTCTCAGTCGTCCGGCCTGAAATGACTATTTTCATTTTTAAAACTCATATGAAAAATCCCCGTATTTTTTTTTTCATGGTGGAAGCGCAATAACAGGCGCGCGAGTGCGCGCATGAACGCTCAGATTCGTGATTGATGTCGGTAGGTAAAATACGTACCGAATTCCGCGAAATTAAAAGTTTATTGACGAGAGATGAGAGGAGGAGAAGAGAGAGAGAGATTGCAGGAGAGAGAGAGATGAGAGAGAGAGCAAGGGGGGGGTGGCGGGGGGGGGGGGGGGGGGCAGAAACATTTGAAGGCAATGACTGCTACTTGTGCTACGAATAGATAAGTATACAAGAATATCATATTGGATACTGCTAACTTACCGCAGCACTACTACTAATCACAAATTATTCTAAAGGAAATACAAGATTGGCCCTTCTTGTTTACTAAAGCTGAGTAACGTAGTAAAGGCAAAATATTCCCTGCAAATATATACGCCAGCAAAATACGTATGTATATAATTATAATAATAATAATATATATTTATATATATATATATATGTGTGATTTGTGTGTGTGTGTGTGGTGTGTTTGGTGTTTGTGTGTGTGTGTGTGTAAATAGCAGCAATTCTTATACTACATACTTACTCTACTACTAACTACTAACCTACTACTACTACTACCTACTACCACTACTAACTTAAAATAATTATAAAGCTAAAACAATGTTACCATTCCATTTTCCAAAGCAAAAAAAGTAAAATTAATAATAATAATTTAATAATAAGAAGCATCAATGGAAAATAGATACCCTAATCCAGACTGTAAGGATTTGGTATCCTGGGGGACAATCAGGAATGGCGAGTTTGGAATAGAAAAATGCAGGGCCTTAGTCAACATACAAAAAGGCAAAGTAACGAGAAACTGAAGGGATAAACAAGCTACCAGATGGGAGTTCAACATCAAAACACATAAGATGAGGACAGGATAAAACAAATACCTGGGCAATAATGGAAGGAGGTAGAATATGAAAACACCAAAGAGAAGGAAGGAACCAACGATCAGGAAAGAATATTATGCAGAGACTCAAGGCTATACTCAAGTTCAACAACTCAACGCCGGAAATTGCTAAAAGCCAAAATAAACACATGGGCAGTGCCAGTAATCAGATACAGCGCAGGAATAGTGGAAATGGACGAAGGCAGCAAGACCCTCCGCACCATAGATCAGAAAACCAGGAAAACATATGACAATACACAAAGCCACTACAACCCAAGAGCCAAATACGGAACAAGACTATACATAACACGAAAAGGAAGGAGGGAGAGGACTACTCAGTTATAAGAGGATCTGCGTTCTAACATCGAAAACAGAGCCACTGGGGCAATATCATTGAAAAGACCGGTGAATGGAAGAGGGTGTTGGCTAAATAAGAGTGCATGGGGAAGAAGGTACTAACATAAAAAGGCAGACGAAAGACCCAGAAATATACAAGAGACCAGTGGTAGAAAGACAGAAAGAACAGAAGGACTGGCACAACAAACCAATGCACCGGGACAATACCATGAGACAGGACTAAAGAAAACTAGCCCAGCGATGACAATTGGCAATGGCTTACTAGAGGGGAGAGCTAAAAAGAAGGAAACTGAAGGAATGATAACAAGCGGCACAAGATCAGGGCCTAAGAAGCCAGAATATGTTCAAAAGTACGATAGACGGAAATAACATTCTTCTTCCCATGATGTAGGAAGTTGCAATACGAAAAGTGAAACCAATAAACCAACATAGCAAGTTGAATGCCCAGGCACATTGCACAAGAACCAAGTACAAAAAGGGAGGCATGATTCAGTAAGCAAAAGCCCTCCACTGGAGCCTGTGCAAGAAAACATCAGCTACCTTGGCAAGTAATAAGTGGTACGAGCACCAACCTGAAGGAGTGATAGAAAACGATCACGCAAAAGAAATTCCCTCTGGGTGGACTATGGTATCAGGAACGGATAGGGTGATACGTGCAAACAGACCAGAACGTGACGTTGCATTGACAAGGTCAAGAAGAAGAAAGTATCACTACATTGAATGTCGCAATACCAATGGGACACCAGAAGTTGAAGAGAAAGAGAGGGAAAAATTGGATAAGTATCAAAGAGATCTGAAAATAGAAAACAATAAGAAGGGAATACTCGGATCGTGATTTTCTTCTCTTTTGGGGGGAATATGCCAGTGGAAATCGTACCCATAAATCATAGGAGGCACTAGGCAACGATCCCAAGATCCCTGAAAAGGAACTCTAAGAAAAAAACTAGAGGCTGAAGTAGCTCCGGGCCTCATGCAGAAAGAGTGTGATCCTAGAAACGGCACACATTAGTAAGAAGAGTGATGGACCCCTCCTAAGGAAGGCAGGATGCAACCCGGAACCCCGCCACACTTATCAAAATACCACCAGTTCGAATTGGAGGACTGTGGATAGAGGGGGAAAAAAAAAAAATAATAATAATAAATAACAAAAAAAAAAAAAAAAAAAAAAAAAAAAAAAAAAAAAAAATAAAATAATAACTAATAAATAAATAAATAATAATAATAATAATAATCTAATAATAAATAATGTAAAAATAAAATTAATAATAATCATTAATAAATGAAAATAAAATTACCCTTCTTTTCCAAAAATAAAAGAAAATTAATCCAAGGGGGGGAAAAAGGGCATAACAATATTAATAAATTCCTCTGCGCCAGGTATAATTTAAGCTAAAGGTCCACCAAAGCAACGTCCTGCATATTTTCCTTAAAAAAAGAAGAAAAAAAATGAAAGGGAAAGAAACTCTCTTTCAGACCAGTCACGAAACGGCAGGAATGAATTCTGAAACTCTCTTAAACACCGCCCACCGTTTGTTCTTTGTCTTGGCGTGATAACCCATTAAAAAGAAAATGGTAATTTTTTACATTCATAAAAGAAAAGGAATGGCGACCCATCAATTAATTACGAGTCTAGATGATAAAAATATGTATTAAGCTATTCAAATACCACACTCCCATAGCCGAGGGTGAGAGTATTATCACGTACAATAATACATCTGTACATACTACATCGTCTACCTGAGTATGTCGTGCAAATGGATCTTCAAAAGTTTATGAGAAGAAGCAATGTATTACAGACCTAATGCACCTCTCCTTGTTATCTTAATACCTTACTTACATTTTTATCTATTTACCTTATTAATTTTTCATTTTTTAATTAACATAATAAAAAACCATTTTTCTTTTCTTTCTGTATCTTCAATTACCTTCTATTACTCCTTGCCAATGAAAATCCAGGCCTCCTGAAAGTTTTTGTTCAAGTCATTGGCGCCTGTGGGCCTGGTTTGATGTACCAGGGTTCATCTTGCTGAATAATAATAAAATAATAATAATTAAATAATAATAATAATAATTAATAATAAAATAATAATAATTAATAATAATAATAATGAAAAAACGCAAAAACAAAAGACTTCTTCAAGTTTTCTTTCTGAATATTGAAAAAGAAAACCCACAAATTCAATTTGTAACTTGTTTAACTTCTAAAAGTTTTAACATTTAGTTTTAACTTCCAACACCGGAAGTTAACTTTCAGGCCCTTCTGTGGCCCAAATTTCTCAAAGAAAGATGGGTTGGGATATGTTAGCCGGGGTTCAAGGCCCAGCAGTTCCTTCTGCTGGGCCTTGAAAACCCAGGCTAACATCCCCCCCAATTAACCCCCCCAATTCTTCCCTTTTTTGGAAAAGAAAATTGGGGCCACTTAACAGAAGGGCCTGAAAGTAACTCCGAAGTGTGGAAGTAAAACTAAATGTAAATAACTTAAGAAGTAAACAGTTAACAAATTGAATTTGTGGGTTTCTTTTTCAAATAATATAATAATACTTAATAATAATAATAATAAAAAATAATAATATTCTGTGAAAATAAAATAACAGATTCAAAGCGAATTAATCTTGAAAATCTGAAAGGGGTCTTCCTTCCAAAATAATAATAATTATTATTAATAATAATAATAATAATAATAATAATAATAATAAAATAATAATATAATAATAATAATAATAATAATAAATAATAATAAAATAGATCGTTACAAAGAATAAAAATAGGTTAATGTAATCAATAAAAACATCAGTAATGCTTCACTGTTCGCCCTAATAATGCAAAAAGTAAAAATGAGTTTACTGTATAACGTCAAGGCTCAATAAAAAAAAAAACGGGAGAGAGTATCAGCAAGCGAGCTAAAATTTTTGGCAGAGGAAATACTTGTCATCAAAATTTCATTTTATTGTGAAAGGTATTAATTTGGCTCCTTTAATGCCTGACAACGGCCGTGGTACTTGGATTCTGTGTTCCTCTCTAAAATGATTTCATTGGTGAACAACCCCAAAACCCCTAGAAAAAACCGAACAGAAAAACTTCAAAGGACGTACAATGTGATAAATAATTTACAACAAACATAAAAACTGAAACAATGTGAAAATTCTCCTCTCTCACCTTCTCCTCACTCTCCCCTCCTCCCCTCTCTCCTCTCATTCTCATCTCCTCCTCTGCATTTCCTCTCTCTTCCTCTCCTCTCCCTCTCTCGGCCTTCTCTCTCCTCTCTCTCAAACCATCGTCGCCTCTCTTCCCTCCTCCTCGTGCTCTCCGCTTCTCTCCTTCTCTCTCCCTCCCCTCCGCTGCTTCCCTCTCCTCCCAGTTCCTCCTTCTCCTCTCTCTCTCTCCGCTCGCCGCTCGCTTTCACTTCTCCTCACTCGTCAGTCTCCTCTCCTCTCTCCTCCTCTTCTCCCTCAGTATCATCTATTCTCTCTCCATAGCAACAATTTTCAAATGACGGCGTTTTTTAATATCCTAACATGAATAAGTTTATTGAAATATTATCTCTCCGGTCGTCTCTTCTCTCCTCTCGTCTCTCTCGTCTTCAACACCATCCTCTCCCAAGCTCCTCCGCGACCTCACCTCTTCTCTCTCCCGCTCCTCTTGTCTCTCTCCTCAAATCGCCAGCTTCCTCCTTTTCCACTTCTCGTTCGTCCCTCTCTCTCTCCTTCTCTCTCTCCATCTCTCTTCCGTCTCACTTAGCACAATTTCAATGACGCGGTTTAATATTCTACAGATAAAATGTGAAATATCCTCTCGTTCTCTTCTTCTCGCTCCTCCTTTCTCTCGATTCTATTCCTCTCTCCTCTCCGTCTCCTCCTCTCACTCTCTCTCAATCTTGCCGCGACTGCCTTCCGGACAAGCTAGATTTGGCCAAGGTCACTCACCCAGTCCTTGACCTATCTCACCAAACACCCCGCAAACCAATTATACCGAAAACAAAAACAAAAGCAGGTGGTATATATATAACTGAGAAGCAAAGACCAAGGGCCTGAGCTTCAATTGGGTAATCCCCAAGAACTCCCCAAGAGAAAGAGGCCTTGCAACCCTGGCGGCAATCCAAAGAAAAAAAAAAAAATAAAAAAAAAAAAAAAAAAAAAAAAATAAAAAAAAAAAAAAAAAAAAAAAAAAAAAAAGAAAAAAAAAAAAAAAAAAAAGAAATCCTTCCATCGTTCCGCCTCCCCTCCGCACCCCCCCCCTCCTCCTCTCCTGTCCATGCCCACACCCCTCTCACCCTTCTAAGGGAGGGTGGTTTGCCCCTTTTCAGATTCCCCAAGGCTATCCACCAGTAAAGGATTTCAAAGATAAACTTTTGGTGTGAAAATTGGGAAATGTTTCAGGGACATCTGACGGAGGGAGTGGGGCAGTAGAAGAAGAGGGAGGAGGAAGGAGGGGAGAGAGGAAGAGATGGGGGAGGAGGAAGTGGCGGAGGGAGGAGGAAAGAGAAAAATAGGTGGAAGCTAAAAATGAGGAATAGAATAGAATGGGGAAGTCAGAGAAGGAAGTGGAAGGGAGGAAGATGGATAAAGGTAAGTGGAAGACACGAATGAGGGGAATAGAGAGGGGGAAGGAGAAATCAGGGGGTGGAAAGAAAACGATATACAAATAAAGATAATCAAAATGAGACGAGAAACTGTCGGATAAAAGATAAAGAGAAGAGACGAATAAAAACGCAATAAAAATAAAAAGATTCAAAATAAAGAGAATTAATAACTTGACAGGCAATTACGAGATACTAATGAATTTCGAGCAAAGGAGTAAACAGACAAACAGGAAAATCAAACACTAAAAGAAAAGCAAACGTTGAAGAGAAAGGAAGATCAAAGAGGAGCAGAGAAAGAATGAATAAAGATATCGAAGAGTTTACCTAATAAATATACTGAGTAAACTACATACTTTTAACGAGATGAAATACATGAGTCAGTCTCTCTCTTCTCTCTCTCTCTCTCTCTCTCTCTCTCTCTCCTTATGTGTGCATATATATACATATGTGTGTGGGTGTGTACACAAGGCGATAAAAAAACATACACACACACATACATACACAGACATACAGGCAGACACACACAAACATATATATATATATATAATAAATATATAGCATATATATATAATATATATTATATATATATTACAGTAATATATATATATATATATAAGAGAGGCCGAAAGTCAGCTGCAATCTTATGAACAAGTCCCAAGTCTTACATCCCAATACAGTGGAACAAAACCTCCTAAAATAAAATACTAATTTTCGAAAAGCCCATGCATCATACCGTTCAAATTTTTCCCTGGCTTATTTCTAAACTGTTATTCAATTTACAATATATATTTATTAATTATTCTTCAATCATTATCGTGCAATTTTCATCCATATTCATTATAATATCTCCCACGACCCTGCTGCTAACTTTCGCAAACAGGCATTTTACTCTCCGTGCAAACTTAGGCACATAATAAATCTAAACATTTTGAATAACAATGATGGAAGTAAATATTGGACTAGAACGAAACCAGCTCTAGACCTTGGAACGAGTGGGGCTGGGGGCCGACTCTCCCGCCAACGGCAGTAAAAACGACAAGAAGACCGAACGAAATACAAAATGGAACCGAGAGAAGAATATCAACTGCAAGGAGACAGAGACTAACAGGTAAAGAACAATAGGAACGATAATGACGATGGGGTGAAGCAACAGCTGCAACTGAAAGGTGAAGGAAAAAACGAGGAGTCATAAATACTAAGAATGACGTGGATAAATGATACTGAAGTTCTGTAAAAAAGCCTCCCAACTTCTCAAATTTTACTTAGTGTTGAGTGAATTGAATAGGTAATCATTTCCCAAAGCCCTTATTTATTATTATTATTATTATTATTATTATTATTATTATTATTATTAATTGTTTTTTGTCTATCACAGTCCTCCAATTCGACTGGGTGGTATTTATAGTGTGGGGTTGCGGGGTTGCATCCTGCCTATTATTACTATTATTATTATTCATTCAAAGAAAACTCATTAATCACATGAGTCAATAAGACAAAATGATAAAGTAAATCCACAATAATATGTCTGTTTGATCATGTTATTTAAATACAAAGCAGAAAGTTTTCGATGACCTGCACGGTCCCTCCTTGACAAGGAGGACCGTGCAGGTCATCGAAAGCTTTCTGCTTTGTTTTATAAAATCATGATCAAACTGACATATTGTTGTGATTTTACTTTTCCATTTTTAATATTATTTTATTATTATTTAATTATTAATATTTATTATTATTATTATTATTATTATTATTTCAAGAAAGATGAACCCTATTCATATGGAGCAATGGACCACAGTAAGCCAGGACTTAAAAATTGGTAAGCTCCCAAAGAATTGGTTGGTTCGTTCGATCAGATAAATGAAAACGGTCATCAAGACGCAATATCATATTTGCAACAAGAACAGATTTCATGAATACAGCTCCCTTCAAAAATAAAGGTGGAGAGGAGGACAAACCATATCGATAAGAGAGACGATATATACTTCCGCCTAATGAAAACAAAACCGCGGGGGGGGGGGGGGGGGGGGGTTTTTTTTTTTTTTTTTTTTTTTTTTTGAAGAAAGCGCCGCAGCTGGATCAAAAAGCTCAGGTGTGTCTCACCAAATGCAATTCACAGCCAGAAGGAATCTAATAGGTGAATGCGGCACACGCTGGAATTGGGAGCCACAGAGAGAGAGAGAGAGAGAGAGAGAGAGAGAGAGAGAGAGAGAGAGAGAGAGAGAGAGAGAGCATATGCCGTTGCATGTCAGGATTAAATTCCAATAACTGATGCATGTTTGTACGTCATGAGTACGTATTAATAAATGGACACATGTTTGTATGTCCGGAATAAATACTAATAACAGATGTGTTTGGACATCTGAGGTAAACACTAACAACAGACGTATATTTGTAAATCAGGAATAAATACTAATAGTTGATACGTGTTTGGATGTCAGAAGTAAATACAGATGCATGCTTGTATGTCCGGAATCTCGTACTTTAACAAATACGTGTTATATGTAAATATAAAACCAAGATACACGTTTGCATGTCAGGGAATACAAACAACTGATTGAGAGTCTGTCTAAAGAGAGAACGCGATTGAAAGATCTTATGACGGAAGCAAGCGAGCACATTTCAAAATATGAGAGAGAGAGAGAGAGAGAGAGAGAGAGAGAGAGAGAGAGAGAGAGAGAGAGAGAGAGAGAGGACCAAACTCTAATCTTTATAAGGCATCGTTTTAGGGAAATTGATGCCTATGGTGAGTTGAGAGAAAAACACAGCTCACGTCATACAAAAAAAAAAAACAAAAAAACTCTAATCTTCCTGTTAATTAAAGCACGAATCTCATTCGGCCTGTTGTATAAAAAACAAAAAAAAAGTAAAACCATCAGAAGACATCAGAGACTCCGATGTAGTTGATGTCCACAGGCAATCAAAAAAGCGCTCATTCTTCAAAAACCAGGCGGTCGAGAATGCTTTGAAGGTATGCTACAGAACTATCTGTGATACAGACAGCCTGGGCATTTATAAAAATAAATAAATATAAATAAATAGCTAAATAAATAAAAAGTGTTGAAGATCATTACTTCATAAGGGTGGGTTTTACGGAATATTTTGCGATGTTTTTCAACATCGGGAGGCTTATTGATTGATGCAATCATGCACAGTGGTTTCACAATAAAATGAGAAACGGAACGTAATGGCAAAAGTGAGATAAAGATAACTCAATCAAATGTTCGAACTGAAATCATCATACCAGCTTAGAAATTCATAAAGGCAACAAAACTCCAGGCAGGAAAACACAGCGAAATCAGAATAAGGCACCAGCAAAAATAAAGTGCAAAAAAGAAAACAAGAAATATACGAGATAAAAGATATCAAGACATGGCATTTAATTCAAGACTAGATCAATACGAGAGAGAGAGAGAGAGAGAGAGAGAGAGAGAGAGAGAGAGAGAGAGAGAGAGAGAGAGAGAGAGAGATTGTTGCATGAAGTGCGGGCGGAGCGTTAAAAATATAGACCAGAGAATAATTCTCTGGAAGAGGGAAAAAAGGGGAATATTGGTGGAAAACTGATACCATAAAGTACGGCAGGTGAGAGGGGAAGGCCGGGTGAGGGGAAAATGGTGGCTGGCTGGGGGTACGGGGTTTGGGGGAGGGGAGGCGGGAGGGGGGGAGAGCTGAATCACTTAAACGCAAGGGCTGATTGAATCATTCTTTTTCAAGCTAAACACACGTTACAACATCAGAGGTCAGTGGTGGTATACCTAAACAAATATATATATAAAGATTATTTTTTCGTCGTATAAGAGAATAATTATATAATAGACAAAATTGATTTTCTAAAATTCAAAAAATTCTATCAAATTCTACTTTAGTTTTATTTACAACTTAAAAAACTGTACTAAACATTACAAAGCACACCTAACAACACAAAAGGGTAAAAACACACACACACTCGAAAGATTATAGACCATCACAAACAAATACACGTGCACGCCCACAGGTACCACAGCTACCCCTCTTCCTTTATTATCTGAAGCAGGTGGAACACCGGTCATCAACGCATCGTTCCTCCGGCCGGCGACAGGAGGGCAACGAGATAGACAAGGAAGGGGGAGATAAAAAAAAAAAAAAAACACGCCCCGAAGAGGAGAGAGAGAGAGAGAGAGAGAGAGAGAGAGAGAGATGGTGGGGGGGGGGTGGGGGCGGGGGTGGGGGGGGGGGGGGGGGGGGGGGGGGGGTGTAGGGAACCAGACTAAATACCGCTTATCACTGTCATTACGATTCTAATCCTACCGTATGAGACCATTACCACGGAATTATGACGCGAGCGGACAGATGCCACGGTGACGAGGGACCTCCCCCCCCCCCCCCCCCCCCCACCCCCCCCCCCCCCCCCCCCCCACCTTTCCCTTGCACTTCCCATGCCCCTTCCCCTCCCCCATTTTAAATATGCATAGAATTATAATTTTCGTGCCGTTCCCGACACATCATCATATTTTCCATACATCGCCCTAAACAATATGCACATCATTTCCAGCCAGTTTTAGTAATAGTTTTCCGATGATGAAGATACTGAGACGATATGTCTCAAACAATCAGGCTCCAGTGGAAAAAAAAAAATAAATAAATAAATAAAACTTCCCATACTCCATAAGTTCTTTTGTTTTTCTGAACCCAGATAGAAAAACACCTCATAATAAAGGAAAACTTACAATGGCTAGCATGATTCACTCAAAGCTTTATCCGCATTACTGATAGAGTAGCACACCACTTACCAAACCTTAGTCTTAAATGCCCTATGCTTTATTTCCTACAATACCATAAGAGTACGAGCTGCAAAACTCACTGAAAAGTGGACGAATTCAATCATTAATTTTATCTTCTGATGAATAGTAAATAGTTGAAACGTTTTGCATAATAATTCATCTTCTAGTGTAGAGTAAATTGCTGAAGCATTTTGCATAATAATTTATCTTCTAGCGATCAGAAAATAGTTGAAGAATTTTGCATAATTTATTTTCTACTGTATAGTAAACAGTTGCATAATAATCTATCTCCCTGTGTAGAGTAAATAGCTGAAGCATGTTGCATAACAATTTATTATCTAAGGTACAACAAACAGCTGAAGCATTTTGCATAATAATTTATCTTCTAGCATACACAGCAAATACTTGAAGCATTTTACATAATTTACCTTCCAACAAATAGTTGAAGAATTTTGCATATTTCATCTTCTACTGTATAGTAAAAAGTTGCAAAATAATTCATCTTCTAGTGAATGGCAGTCAGCTCAAGAATTTTGCATGGTAATTTATCCTCTAATGTATAGTAAATAGTTGAAGCATTTTGCAAGAAGTGAAAATAGCAACCCCACCTCTTATCAGAACACCAGGCTCAACGAAAGATTTCAGGAAAGTCTGCATAGACTCGAGGCCAAGATTATGTTATTAAAACTCACGACAAACTTCCCTCTTCTTTAAAGAGCCAATTCACAGCTATTGGGGGCAACACCAAGGGACCGTGCCGCCTGCGACCCCGGCCCGATTAAATTCCTGCCAAGTCAGCAAAATGATTTCGTCAGAGGCTATAAGAAAGCCTTGCAGGATTAAACAGCTTCTTCTATTTGGTTGAAATATACCGAAATTAGAAATAATTCCGTGGATTATGAGAAGGTCAATCTGATTACTGTGCCTGGGTGGTATCAATACTTGACACGGGACATCATCAATATAAAAAGACAAGTACAAAACCAACATGAATATCCCTGAAGTAAGGAAAAGATCAAACGTCAGCTACAAGACAACAATAAGAGTATTATTGAAAAAAAAACAAGAGCAGAAACTTATGAAGAAATTTAATAGAAAGCACAACTCAGATACGCACAAAATCAGAGAGAGAGAGAGAGTAATTATTATCTTACATTATTCTAGAGTGCATATCACTCACATGAGAAAAATTAGGTAATTCAATTCGCATGCGAAGCAAGTTTCCAACGGAACAGAATGGCCATGATTCGGAGAACAGGCAGATCGAGAATACAATGAATGTTTGGCGAAAGTTCAATAGAAATTATATATATATATATATATATATATATATTATATATATATATATATATATAATATATATTATATATATACACACACACATTGTATACTTCTACAGCAGCAGAGGAACGGAGAAATGAAGCCAAAAGGAGTTTATGAATGAAAGTTAGAAACAAAACAACTAAGGAAGGAAAACGTAAATTACCAAGTTGCATCACCGTCCAACGCTTTCCTCATTCAATGAACAATGAACTAAATGCCTGTCAGCTGTTCCGCCTACACCAGGTCCTTTGGGGGGTGTAACATTCGATACAGGAAAGGAAAATCGAACACGAACACGTACAAGAACAGAACGAGTTCAGAGTTCACTTCCCCGTCGAGATCAGGCTTCAGGCTACAGAGGGATGGAATAAAGCCATTTACCTGGTACAGTGGAATGGAGTAAAGCCTTTACCTGGTTTAATGAGGTGGGGACGCCCTCTCCAATAGAGGGAAATGGAATGGAGTGCAGTGGAAAGTAAGAGTGCGACGCTGTTCAAAAGAAAACAATAATCAAGTAAAAGTTCTATTGATTTTCAGCGACCACCAACTCACACCCCAAACCCAAACCCCCAAAAAAACAGAAGTGCAACCTAAAAGTGACAGACAATAATCCAGACCTAACTTTAAATTGAAGTCATGTGGAGCTTCACGTTATTCTTATCTTTTGTGAGGGCCACATTCCAAAAGGAAAATGATTCTGCTGTCTAATACACACACCACACGAGCACACACACCACATATAGATATATAATATATTATCATTATATATATATATATATATATATATAATATATATAATTTAATTTTACTATTAATATATTATTGCTTATAAGTCACTAAATAGCGCGTGACAATATATTCAGCCACGAAAGCGCTCGGTACGCCTTCTTTTATTTTTCCTGTGGCCTTGGCTGAATATATATATATATATATATATATATATATATATATATATATATATATATATACATATATAAAACCACCTTTGTAAAATACCATACACCAGGCTTCTCCACACATCCATACATACTCTTCGCCCATACGGAACGAAGGTTGAAAAACCAGGACGACAAGTCCACAGGCATAATACAACAAGCAAAAGAGATGACTGAGCAAATGAGGGGTAACAGCACCTTCAGGGAGGGGAAACAGCGTACTCGCAGGCAGAGGGGAAAGGGTTCTGAAAGCCTATGAAAAGAGCGCAAGAGGGGAAACTAAGTAACGCTTTGAATAATAAATCGAAGGCAAAACCTTCCAACAAAAGCCTTCCCGTTCATATCTTCAAAAGGGAAACTTATGTGACGTACTATTGTGTACAAAGAGTGCGGACACGGGGTAATGAGTGTGTGGAAATGCTGCGTCGGATATAGTATATATGTGTGGGACAACACGAAAAGAAGAGAGAGAGAGAGATTAAATTTGGATAGTGAATCTACAGCACGAGGTTTCTGTGTGTGTGTGTGTGTGTGTGTGTGTGTGTGTGATGTGTGTGTGGAGAGAGAGAGAGAGAGAGAGAGGTTTCTTCTTTTGCTCTCAAGTAGTAGATATTTAAAAGTTTGTTTTAATAAAGAGAGGCCATCGGAAAGGACAGCTGATCCAGATTTGAAGGCTTTGTTCGAACTGTATTTGCATCATGAGCGCTCTCTCTCTCTCTCTCTCTCTCTCTCTCTCTCTCTCTCTCTCTCTCTCTCTCTCTCCACACTTCGTTTGGCTTTGTCCGCACTTTATTTGCAATATGAGTTCTTCTCTCTCTCTCTCTCTCTCTCTCTCTCTCTCTCTCTCTCTCTCTCTCTAACAATTCGACTGGCCAAAAAATTTACCATCCGCTCTAGTCATATCTTCTCTATATGATCCCAGGCCAAACAAATCCGTTCATCCATTCACGAAACATCCTTCAAACATAAGCACAAAGGATGAAAACAAATTCATCGTTAAAGAGTTAATAATAATAATAATAATAATAATAATAATAATAATAATAATAATAATAATAATAATAATATCATAAAATAACTTGAAATGTAAGCATTAATAGAAAAAACACTAAATCTTTCATTTTCATAAGGCAGTAAGGCTGCTAAATAAACAAGTAAAAAATGCGCCGAGGTTTCTTCGGCGTAATCGAGTTTTCTGTACATAATATAATCTGTATGAAACTTTCAGCCAAGGCTTATGAAACTCTTAGCCGCGGCCGATGAAACTTTCAGCCACGACCCGATGGTGGTGACCTGTGTTGCTGGCACCTATAGTGGTGCCAGACTCACGATCATGG
The DNA here is from genome assembly GCF_015104395.2 of Macrobrachium nipponense. Lineage (NCBI taxonomy): Eukaryota > Metazoa > Arthropoda > Malacostraca > Decapoda > Palaemonidae > Macrobrachium > Macrobrachium nipponense. The sequence goes on from NC_061109.1 coordinate 79,781,691, forward strand.
TAAAATTTAACTTTCAATGAAATAAAAACTAATGAGGCACTAGAGGGCTGCAATATGGTATGCTTAATGATTGGAGGGTTTTTTGGTCAACATATTAACTTGCAACCTTCTAGCCTCTAAGATTTTACGATCTGAGTGCAGATAGAAAAAGTTCGGACGGAGAGGCATATAACCATCTCAATAGTTTTCTTTTACAGAAAATTAAAAGAACTGAAAGAATTGTACAACGGGTGAATGATCTAGAATGTGCATTCATCTGTTGCAGCATATGCATTTGTGTGAATCAAGCGCTTGAATGCGCTTGACTGTTCAAACTGATACAACACAAGACTATTGTTTTTTTTTTCCTTTTTAAAACAATCAAAGGAAACACCTGACGGAAGCGTGAAGGAACTGACTGTGAAGTAGTCTCTTTTCATGGACAATGCTTCTCTCTCTCTCTCTCTCTCTCTCTCTCTCTCTCTCTCTCTCTGAATTATGGCATTATTACTATTCTGACAACGGCCCTGCTCACTGCTTTAGATCACATCAATGCTATATATATATATATATATATATATATATATATATATATATATATATATATATATATATATATATATATCTACTATACATATATACATATATATATGTATATATATATATATTATATATATATATATATATATATATATATATATATATATATATTATATATATATATTTTATATAAGTGTGTGTGTCTCTCTCTCTCTCTCTCTCTCACACACAGTGTGTATGTGTCTCTCTCTCTTTGCCGTGAAACAGATTAGCATGATTATCTTTGTTATGATAATGGCGAAATAACACCATGGGGGACACGAGAAAGAATTATTCTGACAGATATCCGATTCCACGTCCTTTTCAAATAAGAGACTTACGCAATTCTCTGACGATGAATTACATCTGGGCTGCTACAACGCATGGGAAAGGCATATTTATTCGTCTCTGTGTTATATATATTTATCCAGTTTTACCTGCCACACTTTTTCGAGCATTCTATCTAAACGTTATGAATTATTATCATAAATGATAAGTCGCCGGTCTGGGAGTCAATTTCATATTCAAATATTAAAATAAGGAAATTAAAATTTAGGTGGCTGTCATAAAATTTATAAATTATGGAAACTAAATTTCTACACTTACGGAATCCGTGTTACAGCAATATCGTCTTTTCACATACCTGGAAAAAATAAATATAAAATGTTAGTATTTGTATCGACAGTAAATTCACATCTTGCTTAAAGAATAATAATCAAATTGGGAGCTACGACCCCCCAAAAATGACCTACGTATAAACAGGCAGCTTAACATTATAGAAAGCAATTTAACATCTTACCACCTTTAAAAGCCAATTTAACAGCCGCCCCGTTAACTTACCAGGGAATACCTCGCCACATAGTACAAAGTGTTATAGCAGTAATTTTATTCAAACCTACCCCTCCCTACAGCCAGTCACTACCTCCGGGGGGAAGCCCATAGCCTTGCATAAAAGGATCATAACTTAATAATGTCTAACCTAGATTTGGCCAAATTGAGCGAGCAATCCTCTCACACTCCAACTTGTGGCATTTAAGCGTCTTCCCCTCACACTTCTCAGGTTATTTCGCCACTATATATGCTCCTAACCTAACCGAGGGAAATGCATCCTACCTGCCCAAAAGGGTACATCCTACCATAACAAAATCAAGGACATTGCATCCTACCTGGCCACAAAGATACATCTTACTCTAACCAAACGGATGGAAATGCGTCCTACGTGGTCAGAGGCCTGCACCTACCCTAACCAAATGAAGCGCATTGCAGCCTACCTGGCCAGAAGAATATATCCTACCCTAAATATATCAAAGGCATTGCATCCTATCTCGCAGCGAGGGAGGGCCCACTTTAGTCCTGCATAAAGAGATACATCCTGACCTCCTAACATAACCTAAAGAGTTAATTTTGACATCCACCTCAAACATTTAGGAATGAAACATCCTCCTCTTAAAGCAGCTTTGGGGGAAGGATGTTAAACTGGTCAAAAGACATACATACCTTCCCTTATAATCACTTAAGTACACTTTTCAAAACTTTAGATGAAGATACTAAGAATTACCAACAAGGACGAACCCGAACTGACCTGAAAACGCAATTGATTATTCTTCTGTCTTCAATTCACTTGTCTACGAAATTTCTTTGAAAGATATCAATACATACACGTGTACCTTAAACAGAAACTGACACACAGACAAGTGTGAATAAGTAATATCCGTCCATAAAGGAACCCCTGCTATTACAATACAGTGAATATTCCTTTAGAGAAACTTCCTAAATAAATGCACAAAAGGAGCTATGCAAAAGCACTGGGGGGTCCAAAAATACATATACAGGGAGATAGAGGCAATTTATTAGAGTTACTGGTCCGTGGATCGAGTGCATATAGGAACCGTATTTCACAACGATGCCTTCTCTCTCTCTCTCTCTCTCTCCTCTCTCTCTCTCTCTCTCTCGATGCATTTCCATCCTCAACATTTTTAGTTCGAGGTAGGAAATACCATCTAAAGACACTGGATGTTATAGCGGCATGCGCTGAGAGAGAGAGAGAGAGAGAGAGAGAGAGAGAGAGAGAGAGAGAGAGAGAGAGAGAGAGCATAAAAATTTCCATACGAAGGGGTTTTGATTAATGGAATCGACGGAAATCAATAACAACGAGAGAGAGAGAGAGAGAGAGAGAGAGAGAGAGAGAGAGAGAGAGACTTTATCACCAGCACATCATCCCGGTGCCAAATAATACCGACGACGACACGAGACAAAATCGACCGCCGTAATCCACCCACCCAATAATAGCCGACAAGCACAAATCCACCTCCTCCCAGCTGCTGCTATGACTGCTGTTACCGCCGCTGTTTCTGCTGTTCAGGGAAACAGCTGACACGACCGACTGACTGCCGACGCGCACACGGAAGCCTAATAAATGCCCGAATACCATCAGGGCGACGACGGACGCACGACACATTATACCAAGATCCGCAATAAATCAAGTTAACCCTCTATTTACTTAGCGTTTCCTCTGTTGCGGTTAAGAGTGAGACTGATCAGGGGAGCTCCGCGGATTTCAAGGGAAGGCAGAGTATTTATCTGCGAGCGCGCTTGCAGGATATGTGAAAGTTCGTCGTTTGCAATATATATGTATGTGTGCGTGTTAATTCCCATATATATATATATATATATATATATATATATATATATAAGATATACTATATATATATATATGTATAAATATAGGATATTATCTATACATATACATAATATATATATATATGTATAAGGTAAATATATGTACATATACATATACATACACGCAAACATACACATACATAATAGATCTACTGTATTTATACACACCCACACATGCATAAAATGCATCAAATACAACCATACTGAATAATTACACTTGTAAGATGTATATGTAAAACCTGTCGATAAAAACCTGTGTATCAGCACGTTTCCATAAGCTCGTCTCTGGTCTCACTGAAAAGCTACTGAAGAGCACAAAATAGAAAGTATGAAACTCAATTTCTCCTTTTTCTCTATTCTGTTCATTTACGTGTAAAATTACACAGGAAGCGCAGAGGAAGCAGAAAAAAAAAGAGAAAGATCTGCATGATAGAAGTTAACAGTATAATCACCTGATGAGGTCTGAATTGTACTCCTCAGCCACCCTTCAAAAATATAAACAAATAAAAAATGTTAATTTCTAACTCGAGTGTCTAGCAACAGAAGAAGCACGCCAGCCTCATATATTTCGACCAATTCACGACTCCTCTCCTACAAAGCCCACGGCACCCATAAAGCACCAAAGGCCCCTTTTAATCTCCAAAAGTTGGTAAGTAGGTCATGCTTGTCGCATACTTAGCAAAGCTGCTGCCTGACATAAGTAACGGGAGTGCGTGTTGGTAAGTATAGGTTGGCCGGTGCTCTAGTTACACCTGACGCTGCCATAGGTGGCACTTGAGGGGATATAACAAGAGACCTGCAGGTGATACTTAGCGGGTAAGAGCGACCATTACCTCGTCGGATCTGTTATCGCAAATCGACATTTTTCCATACATCACCTGGTTTGCCTTGCAATCAGGTCGGCTCCCGATGGCAACTTGTCTGTAGCTGCTTTGTCAGGTAAGACTCTCTCTCTCTCTCTCTCTCTCTCTCTCTCTCTCTCTCTCTCTCTCTCTCTCTCTCTCTCTAGAAATACACGCAAAGACCTTGACGTGTTTCAATTTTGTCATCCGCTTAAATCTCTTCGCTCCCATGCGTGAAATTAGTAAATAATGCCATTTACTCAATGCAGTATATATGCGTCTATATATATATAATATATATATAATTATATATGGTATATATATATATATATGGGGATACAATCCCACAATGAGTAAAACTCCTTCTTGTATGTTAAAAATACCAATCCAATAGAAGGAATGTAAGCTTTAAATTCCTTTTGTAATTTAAAAATATATTTTTAAGAGGAATTTAACTTCATTGTGGATTGTATCCCCATTTACTTAGAGGTACGACATAGTATCTGGCTTCTGCATATATATAATATATATAGATATTAATAATATGATATATGCTATAGAAAATATATATATATATTATATTATAATATATATATATATAATATATAAAATATATTATAATATATATAAAAATAATATATATACAATATAATTAAATATATATAAATATATAGATATAGTTATATAAAAAGATATATATATATATATATATAAAAAATATATATATATATATATATATATATATATATATAATATATATTATATATATATATATATATATTAGATACACACACACATATATATTCTTGAGGCATATTGAGGAAGATAATGAAGTAATGGCATTATTATTATTATTATCATTAATATTCAGAAGGTAAACCCTACTCGCATGGAACAAGCACGCAGGGGTCACTGACTTGAAATTCAAGATTGCAAAGAATAGGGTGTTCATTACAAAGAAGTAACAGGAAATACAAAAAGAAAAGATAATTTATTAAAAAAGAAAAAGAACAAATTAATCAAATTAATAATTAAATAAAAAAGTAAACTTTCAGTAATTTCTAAATGACCAGTATGAAATAAAAAATATAACATTTACCCTATAATCTACTATATGGCAACACGAAATCGTTTCAACACTGAAAAAAAAAAATTCCACACTACAACTAACGAGAGCTCTTTTTATCTAATGTTTTATAAATCAGTGAAACAAAGCTCATATCTTTCGCCCGACGATGAACGCCAACCATTTTTCACAGTCAATGATTGAAGAACATCTTTACTGTTATCAAATCGAGGATAAAAAGTCCACTTCACCCTCACTCATTTCATTGTATGTCTGTGATACAAAGTCAACATCGTCCCTGAAGAAATGTATGGGAGCCTTTTTTCCTTTCTTTTTAATCACTGAAATAGAACCACCATCGCAAAAGTTTCCTGAGAACATCAATGGCGACACTTTTTTTTTTCTCTCTCTCTTGTTTCTGCTTCACAACGATAAAAAGGCGACATCTCCCACAGTGAAGGAATGAGTTTCTCTCTCTCTCTCTCTCTCTCTCTCTCTCTCTCTCTCTCTCTCTCTCTCCTACGTATTTCCCTTCTTTTTCTGTTTCCTTTTCAGGCGAAGGCAGTTAGGGGATGAAAGTAAAACATCGATTGCCAATGTGGTGCCATCTGTTTCGTCCGTCGCCACCAATTTTAGTGGCTGTGGTTAGAAGCCCTAAATGGCCAATATCGGATATCATCTCTCTCTCTCTCTCTCTCTCTCTCTCTCTCTCTCTCTCTCTCTCTCATAAAATAGTAAATATCATATTTGTACTTCTAATGACACTGAACATCCAATATCCGAAATCTCTCTGCTTCACTACAAGAGCACAACACATTTTTTACTGCACTTATAATAATACACAAAATGAGAGATTCTCTCTCTCTCTCTCTCTCTCTCTCTCTCTCTCTCTCTCTGACGATACAAGCTCATAAACAATTTTAGTTCGGTCAAGGCAGCCAGCTTTTTTTGTGACTTCAACTTACCGTAGAGGCAAACAAAAAGAGAGAGAGAGAGAGAGAGAGAGAGAGAGAGAGAGAGAGAGAGAGAGAGAGAGAGAATATCTAACGTATGCCCTAGGGAGGAGGATTATCCCTTCGTCGATCCTCTCCCGTTTGTAATTATGACACGACGGTGTGTGTGTGTGTGTGTGTGTATAGCGTGTGTGTGTCTCTCCACCCCCCCACCCCCCCCCCCCCCGCCCCCCCATGCGACACTATAGCCAAAAAGCTACTAGAAAGGACCGAGTTTGAACCCATGACCCCACGACAATAACGCATGAGCACTACTTCTTTCCTCACAGGCCAAGGGAGACAGAAAGAGAGAAAGAGAGACAGACAGACAGACATTCTTCCATGTCGTGTATTATTGGAGGTGCAGTAAAATGTTTTTATTCTCTTCTAGAGTGGCAGGGATATTTCTATCGAATGTTCAGTATCATTAGAAGTACAATAAAGACGTTACTGAGGTTTCGGGAAGAGAGAGAGAGAGAGAGAGACTAACCATTCCCTAACCATATAAAATACAAGTGTTTATGCTGTATGGTATTAAGAAACATATACAATAAAGCACGGTAAGATTCTTCACAATATTCGTAATATCAAACGAAAAATAAAGAAAAATAACAAATAATAAAAACAACTCAACAAGCAAAGTTGGACTTCGAGACTTGAATTTCCCAAACTGACCATTTTTCAAGGCCTCAGTCCTACGATCAACACTGCTCTAACACAAGAAGCGTCGTTCTGAATCTATACGGAATAAGTAAAAGAAAAAAAAATAACATTAATAAAATGGAAACAAAAATATTTTTCAAATAAAAGAAGACGATGGTGTATCAAGCTACATCCCGGAAGTACACTTAAGAAAAAAAAAAAGAAAGAAAGAAAGAAATGTTAAACATAAAAAAATACTGAAGTCTAAAATTTTTAGCGGTAACCTTTTCGGGAGAGACAAAATATTTAAGTAGCACGTTTCAATTCGGTTGACACAGAAGGTGATGACCTTTTTTTGAGAGAGAGAGAGAGAGAGAGAGAGAGAGAGAGAGAGAGAGAGAGAGAGAGAGACACGACTGGATTATTCAAATACCGTCGAGACTTATTTCACGGGGATTAAACAAAAACATCGGAGAATTCGTTATTTTCATTTCACCTTCAAATACAAAACAACAAAGACTCCAGCGGATTCAAAGTATCAGGTCTTACACGATTCCTAACTCAAAGTCTCCAGGCCTTTATATATATATATATATATATATATATATAATATAATATATATATATATATATATATTATACACACACACACACACACATATATATATATATACTATATATGTATACTATATATGTATATCTATATATATAAATACTATATATATATAGAGACGCGTCGAACATTTTCCGGAATGGAAAAATATAAGTACATAAATATAAAATAGAATTACATAAATAAAACACTCGCAATACGACACAACTTTCTGGAACTACTGGGATCTGCTCGAATGTGAGGACTTACCTGAGATGAGGTGAGGGATCTGGTATGTATCACTGGTTCTATTTCATTTTTTTTTTTTTTATCCATAATAATCTTTTCTGTGGAGCTTGACATATAAGGCCCCACGAGTGTTTAGTATGTTTCTTAGTAATAATAATAATAATAATAATAATAATAATAAGAATCAATAATAATAATAATAATAATAATAATAATATATAATAATAATAATAATAATAATAATATAACAATAATAATAATAATAATAATAACGACAGTAATCAACAGCCTGAGATTGGAGCTACAGAGGCAAAAAGGAAGAAATGGACAAGAGAAGAAAATAAGGAAATATGGAGATGCTACATCAGAAAGCAACCCGACGGAGAGAGGATATAGAAGAAGATTGGTCAACATCTGGAATGAGAGGAATAACACTCCCCAAACAGAGCAGAGGCTGGCAGACCAAGTAAGGAACATAAAGAAAAAGAACTGGCTCTCCCCAACAGAAAGAGAAGAACTGGAAAGGGAAATGTCACACGACAACGAATTACACGAAGACGAACTGAGAGACGATGCCACAGAAGCGACAGGAGGATGAGGTATCAAACAACGACACACGAAGAAACACCGACGAAGTAACAGAGAGACGGAATGGTAGAAAAGATTAAACAATGGATGGAGCCAGAGACAGAGAGAACAAAGATCCCTCCATGAAAGCCTACAACACCAAATTAAGGGAGAAAACAAGTGAGGTCAATGAAATAATGGGCATAATACACACCACCGTATCACAGAAACAAATAACTTTGACATATGCAGGAGCAAGATTAGTAGCAGAACTGATGGGGATTCGAACACCAACACACCAGCCACCAACCAACCCAACAGAACCAAAACAGCAACCTCCTTGGAAAAGGCGCTTGGAAAAGCAAATCATGGTGATGAGATCTGACTTGAGTAAACTGAAAGAGATGGCAGAAAAAGGCTAAGAAGCAAGAAAACAAGGGAGGAACTCAACGAGAAATACAAAGTACAAGAGAGGGGACTAACACACAACAGAAAGATGTAAACAGAGGCTTAAGGCCAAAGCCCAAATAAGATCCAACGGTACATGACAGGAATAAGGGATACCAAACAGAACAAACTATTCGGAACCAAACCAGAAAAGACTATACAGCCACTAAGAGGGGAAGTCAACCACCCAGAAATTCCTAAGCCGAACCAAGTAGAGACCTCTGGAAAAACATATGGATCAATCCGGTATCACACAACAAACATGGCACATGGCTCCAGGAAGTCAGGAAGAAGAAAACAGGGATAATAAAACAAGAATTCACAAGACAATCACGACAGACACAGTCAGACACCAACTAGATAAAATGCCAAACTGGAAAGCCCCAGGTCCCGATGAAGTCCATGGATACTGGGCTCAAAAAACTTCAAGGCCCTGCACCCACGAATAGCATAACAACTCCAGCATTGTATCTTAAATCACCAGCACCCAAATGGATGACCACAGAAAATAACATCCTTAGTACAAAAAGACAAGAGTAAGGGAAAATATAGCCAGCAACTACAGGCCTATCACCTGCCTACCAATAATGTGGAAGTTACTAACAGGTATCATCAGTGAAAGGCTATACAAACTACCTAGAGGAGACAAACACCAACCCCCACCAACAGAAAGGCTGCAGAAGGAAGTGTAGGGGCACAAAAGACCAGCTCCTGATAGACAAAATGGTATGAAGAACAGTAGGAGAAGGAAAACCAACCTAAGCATGGCATGGATAGACTACGAAAGCCTTCGACATGATACCACACACATGGCTAATAGAATGCCTGAAAATATATGGGGCAGAGGAAAACACCATCAGCTTCCTCAAAAATACAATGCACAACTGGAATACATACTTACAAGCTCTGGAACAAGACTAGCAGAGGTTAATATCAGGAGAGGGATCTTCCAGGGCGACTCACTGTCCCCACTACTCTTCGTAGTAGCCATGATTCCCATGACAAAAGTACTACAGAAGATGGATGCCGGGTACCAACTCAAGAAAAGAGGCAACAGAATAACCATCTGATGTTCATGGGACGACATCAAGCTGTATGGTAAGAGCATCAAGGAAATAGATACCCTAATCCAGACTGTAAGGATTGTATCTGGGGACATCAGGATGGAGTTTGGAATAGAATGTAGTCAACATACAAAAGGCAAAGTAACGAGAACTGAAGGGATAAAGCTACCAGATGGGAGCAACATCAAACACATAGATGAGACAGGATACAAATACCTGGGAATAATGGAAGGAGGGGATATAAAACATCAAGAGATGAAGGACACGATCAGGAAAGAATATATGCAGAGACTCAAGGCGATACTCAGTTCAAAACTCAACGCAGGAAAATGATAAAAAAAAGCCATAAACACATGGGCAGTGCCAGTAATCAGATACAGCGCAGGAATAGTGGAATGGACGAAGGCAGAAATCCGCACCATAGATCAGAAAAACCAGGAAACATATGACAATACACAAAGCACTAAACCCAAGCCAGCAAATACGGACAGACCTTAATACATAACACGAAAGGAATGGAGGGAGAGGACTACTAAGTATAGAGGACTGCATCAACATCGAGAACAGAGCACTGGGGCAATATCTGAAAACCAGTGAAGACGAGTGTCTAAAGAGTGCATTGGGAAGAAGGACTAATAAAAGTAGACGAAGACCCAGAAAATATACAGAGACAGGAGAAAGACAGACAGAACAGGAGGACTGGCAACAAACCAATGCACGGACAATACATGAGACAGACTAAAGAACTAGCCAGCGATGACAATTGGCAATGGCTACAGAGGGGAGAGCTAAAGAAGGAAACTGAAGGAATGATAACAGCAGCACAAGATCAGGCCCTAAGAACCAGATATGTTCAAAGAACGATAGACGGAAATAACATCTCTCTCATATGTAGGAAGTGCAATAGGAAAAATGAAAGAAAACCATAAACCACATAGCAAGTGAATGCCCCAGCACTTGCACAGAACCAGTACAAAAAGAGGCATGATTCAGTGGCAAAAGCCCTCCACTGGAGCCTGTGCAAGACACATCAGCTACCTTGCAGTAATAAGTGGTACGAGCACCAACCTGAAGGAGTGATAGAAAACGATCAGGCAAAGATCCTCTGGGACTATGGTATCAGAACGGATAGGGTGATATGTGCAAACAGACCAGATGTGACGTTGATTGACAAGTCAAGAAGAACGTATCACTCATTGATGTCGCAATACCATGGGACACCAGAGTTGAAGAGAAAGAGAGGAAAAAATGGATAAGTATCAAGATCTGAAAATAGAAATAAGAAGGATATGGGATATGCCAGTGGAAATCGTACCCATAATCATAGGAGCACTAGGCACGATCCAAGATCCCTGAAAAGGAATCTAGAAAAACTAGAGGCTGAGGTAGCTCCAGGACTCATGCAGAAGAGTGTGATCCTAGAAACGACACACATAGTAAGAAAAGTGATGGACTCCTAAGGAGGCAGGATGCAACCCGGAACCCCACACTATATACCACCCAGTCGAATTGGAGGACTGTGATAAGAGCAAAAAAAAAAAAAAAAAATAATAATAATAATGACAAAGAAATCCACAATAGTGCAAGCGCACGTATGTAAATATCAAAAATATATACAAAAATTTTGTATATATTTGTAATATATATTGACACTTCCACCACTAAGGATTTCTTTACCCTTTGAGTGACTCATGCTCTTTTGAAATTTTTATGAATAATAATAATAATAATAATAATAATAATAATAATAATAATAACAATAATAATAATAACAACAACAACTTCTCTAAGTGTGTTGTTTCTAGGAGCATACTCTTCTCCATGAATCCTGGAGCTACTTCAGCCTCTAGTTTTTCTAGATTCCTTTTCAGGGATCTTGGGATCGTGCCTAGTGTTCCTATGATTATGGGTACAATTTCCACTGGCATATCCCATATCCTTCTTATTTCTTATTTCTATTTTCAGGTCCTGATACTTAACAATCTTTTCTCTCTTTCTCTTCTACTCTGTTGGGCCCATAGTATTGCGACATCAATGAGCGACACTTTCTTCTTGATTTTGTCAATCAACGTCACATTTGGTCTATTTGCCCGTATCACTATCTGTTATGATACCATAGTCCCAGAGGATCTTAGCTTGATTGTTTTTCATCACTCCTTCAGGTTGGTATTCGTAATACTTATTACTGCAAGGTAGCTGGTGTTTCTTGCACGGGCTCTACTGAAGGGCTTTTGCTACTGAATCGTACCTCTTTTTTGTACATTCGCTTACTATGTGGTTTATGGACTCGTTTTTCATATTACAATTCCTGCATATGGGTGGGATGTTATTCTCACCTATCGTTCTTTGGACATGTCTGGTTCTTAGGGCCTGGTCTTGTGACGCAGTTAGCATTCCTTCTGTTTCCTTCTTTAGCTCTCCCGATATGTTTCATCGCTGGCCAGTTCTTTAGTCTTTCTCATGTGTTGTCCGTGCACTGGTTTGTTGTGCCATTCCTCTGTTCTGTTTGCCATTCTCCTGTCTCTGTATGTATCTGGGTCTTCGTCTACTTTTATCAGTCCTTTTTCCCACGTACTCTTGAGCCACTCGTCTTCACTGGTTTTCAGATATTGCTTCAGTGCTCCGCTCGCGATGCAGACGCAGTCCTCTACGCTTAGTAGCCCTCTCCCGCCTTCCTTTCCTGCTATGTATAGTCTGCCTGTATTTGCTCTTGGGTGTAGTGCTTTGTGTATTTTCATGCGCTCCCTAGTTTTCAGGTCCATACTGGGGATACAACCCGGAACCCCACATTATAATAAAACCACCAAGTCGAATAGGATGACTCTGATAGACCAAAATATAATAATAATAATAATAATAATAATAATAATAATAATAAATATTAAAAACGATTGCTGCTTCAGCACTATTAATCCTGTAGAGAGTCTTCTCTATTTTTCTGATGACGGCTTTCTCGTTGTTGCTTAGACTGGCGAG
>NC_061109.1:79799363-79806863 GCF_015104395.2 Macrobrachium nipponense
GCCTGGAAAGCTAAAGGTCCCTGAACGCTCCAACAAATGGATGAAGCAGGAGCTCTGATAATTTGTTAAATTGGTAGAGAGAGAGAGAGAGAGAGAGAGAGAGAGAGAGAGGAGAGAGGAGAGAGAGAGAGAGAGAGAGAGAGAGAGAGAGAGAGAGAGGTTTATCCGATGATTATGCATTTCAAGTGTTGCAGAAATGGAAGCTTGGAATCGTAGGTAAAACTATCTGAATCATTAACAGTCCTTAGAGGAGACAAGAAAGAAACTCGAGTGTGGGCCTTACAACTCCACCCCTTTGACAAACGCATACACATGGACAACTCTTTATGAAATCAATACACAAGAGAGGACATCTATTAGAAGAAAGCAATAAACATAGAAAAACATTGGTACACGAAGTCCTTCCTTGTACGAAACGAAAGAATAAATTATAAGGATTTTCCATGAAATTTGATATATAAACAAGACGACTGCAATTTCCCGGAGAGACATAATTAGACGATGGAAGAGCTCTGTTCTCGCGGATCCCCAAGTAGCTATTTGGAGACGTGCAATCCTCTTTGTAGCAACAGTACTAATATATTAAGCAGGACTGTCGGACTCCGTCGTTACTCGGGGGTCGGGGTAGGCTTTGCCTTACGTTTTTGTTTAATTCTTTTGTTAGCTTGTTATATCTATCTATCTATCTATCTATCTATCTATATATATATATATATCTATATATATATATATATGTGTGTGGTGTGTGTGTGTGTGTGTGTGTGTGTGTGTGTGTCAGTAAGTCCACAGGAGAAAAGAGAGAATAAAAGACTCTAGTAGCTCGATAATTTCGCCTTCCACCAGGCCTCTTCAAGGGCTTTATTTTAACTAAATAGAATGAGCATATACAAAAATTCATAAACACTTTCCCACTGGAACAAGCGCCAGAGGGCGGAAGAGAATATGAACGGAGGTACAATGAAATGAATTAATGGGACTGTAGCTCGGAGCCGAAGGGACGCTGCACAGAACCTTAGGTAATGTCTGCAGTGGCCTTCGTGAGGTGCAATGACGGCATTAATCAACCCTCCCCCCACCCCTTATTCTACGAAATAATATGTACTCAAGGGAAACCGCTTTTTTCTGAGAACGGCAAATACAAAAGGTTTCTCTCACAAACCATCAAAAATGGATTAAATTTATTATAAGACTATTATGTATATTAGAAACAGTATCACGAAGATGAAATGCATTTCCTCCCAATGCTACATGAGCACAATTTTCCCAGCCCTGAGGAAGACAAATTTTTTCAAGCGGAGGACGGATTCCATATGGTTTCGTTATTTTCTTCATCTCTTACTGACGCTTCATACAGACATGTCCTTTACTCTAGAGACTGTTCTCATACATGGCTGTTATTCTCTGCGATTTCTTTTTGATTTATCTCATTAATGAGATCCTACCTCTATGTAACTTCAGAGTGGCATTTTCGAGGCGTGGTGATGAACCTTGCTGTGTCGCTCCCTACTCCCCCCAAAATACCCGGCAATAAACCTGCACACATAAGTACTCTGACGAAGACAGCAATTCCTGTGATTTACGATCGATGGTCGTTCTTCCCAGCCGTATCTCCCTGGATACCGGAATTCTCTCCCTACTTACGTTATTCGTTATCACTGCAGCTTGTTGTTGTATGACTCTCTCTGTTTTATTCCCCAGTTCTCTTTTATTACTTATCCTCAGGAAAGACACTGTGGAGATGTGTGAAAACTTTCTCTTTCATTATCAAGGAAATATCAATACCTCACATAATACATTCTCGTATAACACATACATCAACACAAAATACTTAAAAAATACTACACGTGCTCGTAATGCACATAAGGACACAACGGACTACAACGACCAAACACACGCAAATAAGTGCTACACACAAACACTACATATACATGCGTACATAATAACACACACATGCACACACACATGGCACACACGTGCGTTATCCCCATTCACATGGAAGAGGCCGGATATTGGGACACATCATTTTTAGGTAGGCAATTTAAAAATTTACTAATATTTTTCCCCCCTGATGCATATGCCAGTGGGTTGCCAACAAATTATAGGTTTTCGATAATACAATCGGTTTAATATGACCCCCGTCGTTATTTTCTTCCTTAGGCGTCTATACTCTTAAATGTAACTGCGAGATTTTGGGGAGGATCCAAGAAGCACCCGCTCCACCGCCCCCAACGTCTACTCTGTCCTGGGTATGCGTCAAAACCTGCGTACAATGAATTACCTTCGGCGACAGCTATGCATGAAAAGACCTCATATTTTAAGACATAAGTATCAGAGTCTATTGGAAAAAAAAGTCTAGATTTCATCTACATCCATTAATTCCGTTTAATTATTTACATCGACTCTTGTGTTCTTCAACATGTATTTCGTTGGTTAGAATATCTGAAATAATAACACAAAAAATTGTCCCAATTATGGCCACCGACAGCCACACATAATGTAGTCCATCCATCTGATTACAACCTAATCGCCAATAGCTTTCCCCACACCTACCTGAGGAAAGAGAAGAATCACCCGACTCTGGTGCATTTCCCATAAATTTTTCCACACTTTTCCACACATTTTCCATACATTTTTCCACACATTTTTTCCACACATTTTCCATACATTTTCCATATATTTTTCTTCAGCCGAAAAGAGAATAAAGAGAACAATTTCTTGGTAATTTTCCTTTCGCAATTTGCCAATAAAGCGAGGGGAAAGAACGTGGGAAAGAGGAGATTCAAAGCCAAAGTAAGCAAGGGGAAACTGAGGGGATGATGCGGGAAGAACCCAAGGGGAAATTGTTTCATAGGGTAAAAGGCCTATACGACGAGAGAGAGAGAGAGAGAGAGAGAGAGAGAGAGAGAGAGAGAGAGAGAGAGAATGCCGGATACTCAAAAGAAAAGGGGAAAACTGATAAAGCATAAACATACAAGTCAAAAACAATAACCAAGCACATGCACACATGGAGAGAGAGAGAGAGAGAGAGAGAGAGAGAGAGAGAGAGCCGGACTAACTACTACTATTGCAGAGCTAAAGAAAGGGGAGCTGAAGGGGAGAGATAATCTTCAAATGGGAAAGAAGGGGAAATTGTGCAGACGATTACGGGGGGGGAGGGGGGACGAGAGAGAGAGAGCAGAAGTCGCAGAACAAAAAAGAAAGAGGACTGGCCCCAAAAACCGCACTCAAGAGACTTTTCGAATAAAGTGAAGAAATGCCGTTTCCAAACTTCGAGTTGGCTTTTTCCCCTTCCGCCTTTTTATTTTTCTTTCTCTTCTTTTATTTTTTTAGATCCTCAGCAACAAAACGATGACCTGACTCATCGATTTTTATGCAATATCTGGAAAAAGGTGTTACAGACTTTTAAGGATGTTTTTATTCTTTTGCCATGATTGTCAATATGCACTGAGAATGTTATACCCAGAAGATCTTTATTCTAAAAATCTTCAAAGAATATCAATTGTAATCCTCGTCATTTCTATCTAACAATTGTATACAGCCCAAATATAAAGGCAATGTTCAAAATATCTTCTTAAGAATGAGACATATAACAATCTTTCTCGGAGTTTCAACTGTATCTTACTTAAAAAGACCTCACATTTGCTGGAAATCAAAAAGAAATTAACAAGTGAATTCTCCTTAAAACGTCCTGTTTCCCCTCAAAAAAAAAAAAAAAAAAAAAGTGACCGGCAAAGCAAAAGGTGTAAGTGTGTAAGTATATGCGTGTATGTGTATGTATATGTACACACATTATGTATGTATATATATATATATATATATATAATATATATATAATATAATTATATATATATGTATATATATATATATATATATATATATATATATATAATATACTCATTTAAACGTTGAACTTAGAATTTCAGGAAAGAAGAAGATGAAGACGACAAGACTAGTCTCCGAAAAACAGAGAATTAGAAAGAATTTTCCTGATCTTAAAAACTTATTTCTTTTCAAAACAGTTCTGAATCAATGTTAAGAGACAACGCTTCAAAGATATGGAAATCTTTGAACGGCAAAAAGAAAAAAAATAATAAAGAGTCAGTTCTTGTCATAGAAACAAGACGACAAATTGTATCTCACAAAGAAAACAAATGATAGAATATAGGAGGGAATTTCAATAACACTTACTCCCTTTTTATACTTTCTTTTCTTAAAGTTGCCGAGCTAGAAACGAGTTGCTCTTGGCTTGTCTTCACCTCCGAAGAGGAGAGAGGATGCATGCATGCACGAGCACACACACACATATGTACTATATATATATATACGTGTATGTGTGGAAATATGCAAAAAATAATAATAAAAAAAATACGAGTGTCTTCATTCACTGGATTATGCGTGGATAAAGCCTCTTTCCTTCCTTCCTTCCTTTGTAATGCCAAGAACAGAAGGGCAAAAACCACTGAACAAAACAAACATCGCAAACACGGGAAGGAAAATGGGAAGGAAAGACGTCTCGTAGATCCAGTAATGAGCGTATCTTAATTACCCTAAGTGTTGATAGTCCCGTTTGGCCTTAATTACGAAACATCCTCTGGGTATTAGAAAAAACACTAACAATATTCCCTCGGGGATATTAACGTTCATTATAGATTTTCAGATGTTCCTTGCCAGAGGGGGAAGAGGCAGAAAATGAATATAAGAGGGGAGGGGAGGGAAGGGTTTTAATATACGAAATGAGAAAGATAAACTTGGTTAATGATGGAAAACATTTATGGCCGTGCAACAGAACTTTCGCAGCCATTAACAAGGAAACACGACACTCCTTTTACACATTATTTAAAAACATGGTGCCAGAACTCTCCACTTTGGTGGCTGGTTGGGTTGGATTAAGTTGGCCATATGCCAACACGGGCCATAATCTGAGGTCATAAGTGCCAAGATGTAAAAAAAAAAAAAAAAAATGAATCAGTCGATGGTCTCCTGTGGAGCTATGAGGTTTGTCCCATCAGAGAGAGAGAGAGAGAGAGAGAGAGAGAGAGAGAGAGAGAGAATGCACATATGAAATAACACTCGAATCTGTCCTGGCCGTTGTCATTTCGCTCCGTTGTGGATTTCTGGACTGCCCCCACCAATAGCTTTCCCCACACCTACCTGAGAGTCATTTACATTCTGCCCTTTTGTGGACCTCTGGACACGGATCGACCAAACGACACGACCTCATCACTATTGAGAGAGAGAGAGAGAGTACAGCAAATATGGCTTAATATCAGTCCTCGTCGTTTCAAATTTGCCCAGAGGCCACATACACCACGGCGGGGTTGTACGCTAAGCTTAATATCACTTCCTCTTTCCAAATGTGTCTCTTAATTGATTGCAGCATCTATGCCGCTATTTCTGCCAGACGGGCCATCTCAGGTGCCATGTTCAACTGCCTTCACGCCTGGTGGGCGGATGGAGGGCAGGGGGAAGGGGCAGTTGGGAGGGAGGAATGGTGGGGCTGGACCACATAACAGATGTTCTGCAACTCTAGGTTGCCTAAGCCTTTATCTAGAGCCATGTTCAAATGCCTTTACACCTGGTGGGCGGATGGAGAGTGGGGGAGAGGCTAGGTGGGAGGAGGGGTGGGGGGCTGGACCATACAACTAATGTTCTGCAACTCTAGGTTGAGTGCCATACTTTTTGTTTAATCAAAGCCTTTCTCAGGTGCCATGTTCAAATGCTTTTAAGCCGGGTGGGCGGATTGAGAGAGAGAGAGAGAGAGAGAGAGAGAGAGAGAGAGAGAGAGAGAGAGAGAGAGTGGGGGGGGGGGGTGGGGGACTGGACTATATAACTAATGTTCTGGAACTCTAGGATGAGTCACGGCTACCTATGGTTGCCCGTGGTTGAGTGCCATACCTTTTTCTTTAACCTAAACAGGGTGGGCGGATGGGAGAAGGGGGCAGGGGGTTGGAGGGAGGGAGGTGGTGGAATGGGGGGTGGGGGTGTTTGATAATATATATAATGTTCTGTAACTCTAAGGTGGGTGCCATAACCTTATATATATATATATATATATATATATATATATATATATATATATATATGTAGTATGTATGTATGTATATTTACATTGGTCTTTCAGAGTCTACGGTTTGAATTCCTTTCCATCTTCCGTGTTTAAATGTCTAAATCTTTATTTTTCACATTAATTTTACATTCATAACATGAAATCATTTACAGCCTAAAACTATTCAATCTTATTCTCATGAGATACCACTAATAGACACAATTCTATATAAGTTCACTAAGTTCCTTACAATGCTTTCACCTGACTTAAATATCGAAAGTATTTTCTGCGTCTCCTTTCAAAAGTTAATACATCTTCATTTATCAAAGAAATACTTCTCACATTAAATTCCTTTGAGAAAACACGAACTTGAATCATGGCATACCCATGCTACAGGTGACAGGCATGTCATTAACAGGTAAATTCGTGATATTTCTTGCCAAGCGGCACCCTCCACCCACCCTTGACGATTTAAAAACTCAATATATATTTAAATAAATGACATTTGGTTTGTGGAATAATCACGCTAAAAGTTACCGGTTCCAGACAAAATACGTACTATATGAAAGTCTTCATCAGATTAATTTTAGGATTTTCTTTTTTCGTGGGTAGATAATAATTGGCGGTGATGGAAAAATAATATCGTTATACTTACGCTTTTGAAATAATGAACGTTCGTCTATAATCCTCTTTGCTCTAATAACCCTGATAAGTGCTTAATGTTCACCGTGAGACGGGGAGAAATTATTAGTTTTATTTTCTAACCCCATTTTAAATACTAATTACTTCGGTGGAAAATTCATCCGAAACATTTTTAGGAAAGAGAAGTTGAAGCGTTGGAACTGGAATATACGATTTAGGTAAGGCCAAGCGCTTGGACCTATGAGGTCATTAAGCGCTGAAAGGAAAACTGAGTAAAGGAGGTTTCAAAGAAGTAACAGATGGAAAACCTAGTTGCACAATGAAGCAATTGTTAGGAGAGGAGATAAGTAAGATGAGAGAGAGATAATATGAAAAAGAGGTATAGTAAAAGGAATTAAAGGGGTTGTAGCCAGGGGCAGAAGGAATGGTGCAAGAACCTTCAGTAATACCCACAATGCACCGCATGAGGTGGACTGATGGGACTACCCACCCAAAATAGGTTGTAGCGTCCATTGATGTTCCGTTGTATATCCAATGACCATGTGACATGAAACGGTAGTATATTGTAAGAAACTAATACGCCAAATCCTCAATTAATATACTATACGAACAACAGTAATATTTTTTAGAAACCTTCCTTCAACAACAAAAGAGCTTTGGCAATGGATACCTTTCTTCTACGTAGAAGACTTTGACTTTGAAAAGCCGGATACCCTTCTTCTACATAGAAGACTTTGACTTTGAAAAGCCGGATACCCTTCTTCTACGTAGCAGACTTTGACTTTGAAAAGCCGGATACCCTTCTTCTACGT
>NC_061109.1:79811863-79821863 GCF_015104395.2 Macrobrachium nipponense
TTCGAATAACCCAGAGTAACAATGTACACAAAACGAAAACTAAAATTCGCAAAAACCCGCGGCAATGGACGACCGAGGGAGGCCAATTTACCAACCAACGTTTGCGGGGAAAAGGAAAAAAAGGGAAAAACTATGAAAAAAAAAAGTTGAGGGTAATTGGCGGTCACTCGCAGCAGCGAAACCATCCAATAAATCAATAACTCTGACTCGGGAGAGAGGGAGAGAGAGCGAGAGAGGGAGAGAGATCATCTGCATAATTGCAACCGGGTATTTAATGGGAACGGTGTCAAAACCTCGGCCTCTTCCTCAATCCCTGTCACGACATACGAAAGTTTTTTTTGCGATGTTTTTTCCACATGGGGGGAAAGTAAGATTTTAAAAAAAAATACGTTGGGGAAAGTAAGATTTTTAAAAATTTTTGTACGTGAATAAAAGTAAGAATGTTTAAATTTTTTTACGTGCTAGAAAGTAAGATTGTTCACATTATTTTCCGTGGGAGAAAGTTAAGATTTTTTTTTTATTTACGCGGAGAAATGTTAGATTTAATTTTATTTTTTTATACGTGGGGGGAAAGTAAGACTGTTTTTCTATGATGGAAGTAAATTGATGTGCGGTTGAGAGTTTCGTGGCGGTAGGTTTCTGTTTCTTAACATTAGCAGTTATGACTTGGACCTTCAACAGACGGTCTCTCGCTTCTCAATTTTTCGTAAGTTGTATTCTAACAGAGATATTTCACATTCGCAATTGCTCACTGATCCTCCTCCTTTCACGCCGAGAGCGACCAGATTGACTGAACAGCAGCACCAAGATGCAGTAAATGTGCCTCGCTGTTGAACTTCTCAGTTCCAGAGGACCTTTATTCCTCACACCACTGGACAGTCCCCCTGAGGATGCTGCACAAATGGAGCCTCAAAAGTTCAAGCGGAGATGCAATGCAATACTTCCCTAAAACCATTCTCCTTGTAGTCCAATAATTTACTTATGTTTAACAATGACTTTTTTTATTTATTGCTTCTTTTTTAATAACTGACCTCTTCTTTCTGTATTTCCTATTACCTTCTGTTACTTCTTTCAAACGACCCCTATATTCTTTGGAAGCTTGAATTTTCAAGCCAATGACACCTGCCGGCTTGTTCCAAATGAATAGGGTTCATATGAATAGACACAGATATTTTCATTTCTACATCTGTCGTCTGTGCGCACTCATACACATGCATAGCACATCACAAAAGGAGATTATATAGACATGGGACTGAAGAATGCTAGAATTAATTATGGTGACCGTTTTACTACAACTGTGCTATTTCCTTCCTTGTGACTGGAATATCTACAAACAAAACGATATTTATACACACAAACACGTACATACTTTATATATATATATATATATATATATATATATATATATAATATATATATGTGTGTGTGTTTCCTTGAAGACAGAGTTAGACGAGCCTCCAAGGGCTATGAAATAGTCTCCTCTCTTGAACCTTTCAGATCACTGAGGTCCTAAGCAAAAGTAATAACTTATACCCAGTGAATATTTGTGTTGTTTGAAGTAATATAATATATATGTATATATATATATATATTATATACACATATGTATACACACACACACACACACACACACACATATATATATACCTATATATATATATATACATATATATAATAAGTATATATTATTATGGATTTATACTACATAAGATATATATTATATATATATATATATATATTATTATATATTATTATATATAATATAATATATATATATTATAATGAGGTTCCATGGTAGCTATTCGACGCCAGGTATATTATCGTTGTCAAAAGCATTTACATAATAATTACAAATAGTTAGTGTCAAAATGAATACCCACAGAAGACTAGAGTCCCCTTTGTTGCAAAATCAAGGTTCACTGCAAGCTGTACTAAGTTTAGCTTAATCTAGAGGACAGAAAAGAAATAAGCTTCAAACAAAAGCTTTATAAAAAAAATTCTTAACATCCAGATTCACATTTTCATCTTAAAGGATTACCATTACATGCAAATGCGCAGTAATTTTCAAATATCCATTTGGATGATAAACATAAGCGGACTCAAATCTACTCATTTTCATGTCAACACTCGACAGTGCTCGTCTGAATAAAAACAAATAAATACATAAAAAAACCAGTGATTTATTTGATTTTTTTCATTTATTTGGTTTTTTGATTTGTTAGATGTTTTTTCAATCCTTTTTTCCCTCAAAATGTATTTCATGACAGAACTACTATTGATTTATCTTTTAGGTTTGCAGTTCTGGCCTAAAGCATGTACTTGCAATTTTTTTTATAACAAAATAAACAGATGCAGCACACCTATGCTCAAGTTTTTATTAACCTCCAAACCATATTTTTCAACTTGTTTGCTTTCAAATTAAAAAAATTTAAAAAATTTAATTTTTTTTTAAATCATGATGCTTTAATGAAAAAAATCATTTGATTAAATCAGTTTAATCATTGCCAACCCTAGAATCAACAGTACGTTTTGTGAGCTTCAATGATAGTTAACGTATCCTAACATAATTATCAATCATATATATCCATTTTAGATGTCTGCTATCCCTAAGAATTCTAAGCTAAATTCTTATTTTCAAAATAGGAATTTTATATGAAGAGATGACTCCAATATTATTCACAAGCATCAGGTGTTGGGAGCTTACATCCTAAATTACTATTACAGGTACTGACAATAAGAACTCACCTGTTACTAATTAAGGCTTATACTACTTCCTCTAGACATTCGCCTTCCTTCTTTCTTCAATAATTCCTAAAAGAAGATTCAAACTCTGGTTACATATTCTGCTGATTTATTTTTCACTTCATTGCAGTTTTGTTTTGCATGATGACAGCCGCAATCTATCTCATCACTATTCTAAGTAATCAAGTCCTTAAAACTGTAAAGCACTCAATGGCAGAATGTTTTCTTTCAATGTCGTAGCAGTACATTCACATCTCGCTTTCGGGGGTTTTGCAAACGTTCACTGAGACTATTCAGCAATAATCTGAGATGCTGCTCTCGTATTTTATGCTCTTCTTTTAACGTTCTTATTGAAAAAAGCGAATTAAAAGGAATATGACTTGCTTTGTATGAAATTTTGGACTCTACCGTTCTTTTCTTCGACTATTATTTCAGGTACTGCTTCTCCTAATCTTGGCTAATTATGAAACCCTGATCAACCAGAAGCATTTGTAAATGTAGTCCTTCTTAATAACCACAACATCAATCAGTCCAGAGACTGTTCCGTCCATTCTTGCACCTCGCTTTTCAGTCCTGTTTTCAGATATCGACAGATTCCACTCTCTCCAACTACAGAGATATTCGTTCTCTTTGGAGTCATATCCTAGCCTCCTCTACTCCCTTTTTTTTTCCTTTCCTTCCTTCAGACTGGAGTTCGGTAAAGACATTACGCTGCCAATCCCACAGGACACCACCAAGAAAAAAGGGAAAAAAGAAAAAAAAAAAAAGGAGGTCAAACTAATCACAAGACCCAAAAACGCATTCTAGACTGTCCTTCGAGATTAAACCAATTTCTGGAACGTCAACAAACACGACCTTCCTCGAAATAAATACAGAATATCCACGCAATAGAGTAGTCTAGAAATAAAGAAATGAAGACTGGGGAGAGGGGAGGGGGGTGTTCGGGTGGTGGCTGTTGGGAGAAGGGGAAACGGGAGAGGGGGGATTGAAGAGATAGCCAGAGCAAAGCATGTTTACCATCCTGATAGTGGAACGGATAGGTAAAGATAGGGGTAGGAGTATAGGGGAGGTTGGGGAGGGGGATAAGGATTCGGTACAGTGTTGATCTTAAGCCCTTTTATGAGATTCTGGACCATTGCTAGTTTCATTAAGGCAAAAGGGAAGGAGAAGTAGGGGAGGGGGAAGGGGATGGGAAGGGGAAATGGTGGGGTTTGATTTCGGGTTCACGCTCTTCCCTCATAGAAATTAAACTCATTTTGTATAATCTTCCAGACCATTGCACATCAAACGATGTTGCCTTTCACTTTGGTATTTACAAATACTAAAAGTTTTTTTTTTAACTTCGTCAAATAAAAGGCTCTATAGAGCTCAAACAACAACAGACATCTAATCAGTAAATTCATCTGAATACTGATAATGTAACCTGAGTACAGATTAATTCTTCCTAAGTATGGAAAGTCTTGAATTCAATAAGAAACTTTACTTACACGTCAATAAAAGTCATTTTAATATTCAACCTATAAAAGACCCACCCCTCTCTAGCCTCTTCCTTTTAAGTGAAGACTCCCTGCTGGTATAAGGCCTACTTACAGTTACTTCAGCAAAAACCATCTTGCCTGGTTAACATCCCCTTCCATCTTTCAATAAGTTATAATTTTTTTTAATGCTCTTTCATTTCCTGTTCCATTCCTCCTTTTCATCGAGTCTGCGCTACACGTGGACATCAGATGCCATGCCTATCGCTTTCTGACAAGGGTAAATAAACACATGAAAGGTCTGTGGATTATGACAAAAAATATAACAATAAAAAGAATCTTTAATCAGAATTATATTAATCCAGAAATTGAAGCCCAAAAGATGATTTCCTGACATAACTTAGCCTGAGGGATGTTCTTCCAAAGACTGACAGGACGAGAAACTTAATCATGGCTGAAATTTAAAATGAATAAGCAAATGGGGAGAAAAAACGTCAAATTCATCCCTAGAGCCTGAAATACCAAGAGAAATCCAGAAGATTGCTGCACACGTCAAGGAAGACTGGACTTCACTAGAAATAGATATGTCACCAAGACAAACCCGGCATTCTGCTCAGTTTCTACACCGCAATTATCTACAGCAGTGGCAATCAACCTTACAAGCTTTCTGTTCATTCTGGTCTGTCTATCATGCAAGCAAATGGTGCCCTCTACGAAGAAAAATTAAGAACAAAAGCTCTATAAAAAGAATTCCTTCGTCGTACGGACGAGGGATACCGAGTGGATGTAGATGGAGACGACTTTTCTTTAAAATAATAAATTTAAATAAATAACAAATATCCCAACATAGAATGTCCAAACAAGCAAACCAAAGTAAGAAAATAAATTCTTGGCATTTAACACAAATGGTGTCATTTACGAAATTAAAAATATAAAAAGCTCTCGTAACAATTCCTTCGTCATACAGACGAGGATGTATCCAGCCTTCCTTTAAAATAATAAATTTACAAAATATGCAATACCCAATACAAAACACTAAAATAAGCAAACCAAAGTAAGTAAATAAATCCTTGACGTCAAACACTTATTGGCATCTCAAATGAGGTTGGTATCTTTCCCTTCGAAACTTAAATTTCTCCTCATAAATATGACCGTGGTTTCTCTTTTATTTCTTTCAATATTCTAACGAGCCCTTTTTTTTAAACTTTGCATCAGGGAGAGAGAGAGATCCTTTTTTCATACAAGAACAAAATGTCAAACTTGATTAAAAACGTATTATTTCACTTTTACGATGAAATACTTCTGCCCCAGAAGGATGAGCTCTCTCTCTCTCTCTCTCTCTCTCTCTCTCTGTTCACATACACACTTTAGGGTTGGTCCCATTCAGAAAATGTCCAATAAATTCTTTCGGGAAGCCCAAATGATTTTTCCCTCAAACTTATAACTTCGTCCAATTTTCTAGTTACTTCCTCATTTTCCATAACATAATTTTCCCTGCTCCCTGCCTGGAAAGTAATTTTCCTTGGAGGAAAATCTATTTTCCTCATGACCTGCCTTTTCCTTTTCGGTGTAAATTAATTTTTCCCGCTGTTTTATGCCTCCTCTTACAACGCTAACAGCCAAGCGACAAACAAAGAATTTTTGAAGCGAGGCACCAGATTTCTCTCTCTCTCTCTCTCTCTAAGGGCCGACGGCACGGGAAACCGAGTACTTAAACTGCCTGAGAGAGAGAGAGAGAGAAGAGTATTACGTCACACCATCCTCTTGAAGCTGGAAGAGTTATTAGAGAAATCAAAAGCTCAGGGTAAGGGTAAAGGAAAGTCATTCTAGTCGTGCAAATATACCGCGACCGATGCCCTGAAGGGGAAAGATAAAGGAGGAGGAAACGGTCTCAGTAACTCAGACCAGAATACGTCTTAGGCTTTGTGGTATAGCTGGCTGATTTTGGCTTAGTAGTATAGTTGGCTGATTTTGGTTTTTTCTCTCCAGATAGCAAGGAGCAATAGAAATACTTTACAAGAAATGATAAACATTCTAAAAGCATTCTCTCTCTCTCTCTCTCTCTCTCTCTCTCTCTCTCTCTCTCTCTCTCAAGTTCGTTTTCATAGTGGTTCCTTATCATTTAATGTTCCCTTCGGCAGTATTTTATCCTTCCTACACAATCACACGGAAGCAACCTTGAGGGAGGGAGGGAGGGAATAGGAATTGTTACACCAATTTATATCCCCCTTTCCGCCCCACCCACTCCTCAATTTCAAGAAAGAAGCACAAGAAGACGAGAACGCTTTGTATCTACGTCACTGAGGCATCCAATATAGTACAAAAGCTATAAACCTGAAATTTGACTCTCGTATACCACGGGGAAAAATAAATTGTTAAAACTTTGATATATTTCCCAGCATAGATTTCCGCTCTTTTTTCCCCTCATTCTCGTAAAAATGCACAAAAGGAACTTTTCCATAAGGATTAGTGATCAATTTAGTTAGCAAAATGCAGGAAGAATTCTCAAACGTCATTCAGTTACTAATTTTATCATTGTAAGTCAGCACACAAAAAGATATGAAAATTTAAATATACCCGTAGTAAGTCTCTACCTCACAACATGATCGAAACCAGGATCTATCTCGTAAAGAGTTTCCAATAAAATCGTAAATAACAAACAGCAATCGTTTCCCAGACGTATCCCCCTAAAGCCGAGTCACGGATGAAACCTTTGTAAATAAAACTTCCACAGCCTCAAAACCATTTCACAATGCTACAAAAAAGTCGTATCAACAGCACGTACACATTCCTTCGAGCTACTACCATCAACTCACACAGTTACCTCTAACTTGAGTTTACTATCACACTTCCTCCATGATACAACCTCACTATTATTATTATCATTATTATTATCATTATTATTCAGAAGACGAACGCTGTGCATCTGGAACACGCCCACAGGGGCCAAGACCTGAAATTCAAGCTTCCAAAGAATACGGTGTTCATTAAAAACGAGTAACAGTAGGTAATGGGGAAATGCAGAAAGAAGAGATCACTTATTAACCAAGAAAACAAATTAACAAATAAAAATGTAAGTAAATGATCAAAATAGAAGGAGAATTGTATTAGGGTACTAATGCATTGCATCTTCGCTTGAACTCCTGAAGTTCCAATTGCACCACATCTTCAGGGGGGCTGTTGTGTCTATTTTTCCTCTGTCACACCCACAATCCCATAAATAAATGACGTACTCCTTTCTCTTTCTGCAATGTGCATCCAAAAACATCTATATATTATCTTATTGACAACCGATATTTCCCCATTCTCAAGACATAACTCACAGTATCGAACATTGTCTTATCGGTTACGGTATCTTAGTTACGTATCCTCTTAACTAGTTCACAGAACTAAAAAGAAAACTCAGGTTTAATCTGATTTCTAAAGCATCCACTAGTTTCCTCTATACTTTTATCTCAGGGATAATTCTCTTTCAATTACTTACTGTTTTTGCCTTTAACTAGAAAGAACCCTACTTCTTTCTTCCCAGCATTTTTATCCATTGGTTGGAGAAGGGAATGTGTGTGTGTGTGTGTGTGTGTGTGTGTGTGTGTGTGTGTGTGTGTGTGTGTGTGTGTGTGTGTGTGTGAGAGAGAGAGAGAGAGAGAGAGAGAGAGATTAACATAAGCCTCATACATAGTAAGATGTAGTACCGACATATATGGTGTTGAACTTACTTACAACATATAAAATTGAATTTATCTCAAAACCAGCTCCATCCGTTCCTATTACCAAAATACGCTGGCTGTCACAGCATATTCCAAATGGAGTAACAGGTATTTTCAACTACATTTGTCAGAAGACGTGAGAAGAAGCGAGTAACCCAACTTCAATGACCGTGACCCACAGAGAATGAATGTTAACCAGGTGCATTGGGAGCGGAATGCGGTTAACCGAAAATGACAGGAATATGAGAGAGAGAGAGAGAGAGAGAGAGAGAGAGAGAGAGAGAGAGAGAGAGAGAATTTAAAACAATTTTGCCTCTGAAATGTAGTCACAACTCAGCGTTCCTCTTTTTCATACTTTGTATTATTTTATAATCTATTTCATTTCCTTCTTGTATCTCTTACATTGGTCATTAATACTAGTCTCTAGTCTCGGTTCCCCCTTTCATACGGCGGCCGACCGCCTTTCTAATCAATCCAGCAATCAATCTCAACCGAATGCCAATAATTCCTGGCTGGAATTCCAAGACCAAGCCGAGGTCCTTCACCTGGAAATCCTGGAGAGAGAGAGAGAGAGAGAGAGAGAGTAGCTAAGGTCCAAGAAATCACGAGGCCAAACCCTCAAGACATAAATTCATACATGAATTATACATAAATTATACATCGCCGGTGGCAGTGCTTCCGGATATACATGGACTGCCACTGAATTATTTGAATAATTCATAAAGTAATTCACAGCAGGTCCTGGATGGAGTGCAACGATGGAAATATGCAAATGAGGGACCTGGCAACAATGCTGCCACTGGTCCGATAGCAAACCGGTCGCTCCCCCCTCCCCTCCCTCCCTTTCCACTGTCAATCTCCACCAACTCCTCCCCCACCCCCCCCCCCCCCCCCCCCCCCCCACCCCAACCCACCCGAATGCCCATTCCATAACTCCAACATCCCGCCCCCCCTTCCTCCCCCTCTTCTGGAACCCACATCCCAAGCACCCATATTTCAGCTCACGAATGATGAAGTCTCATCTCCTACCAGGCCCCCTCCTCGCCAACCCTAGGGAAACGTCCTTTCCCGTCCCCGCCCACACTCTCAATGATGAAGGACGAAGATGAGAGAGAGAGAGAGAGAGAGAGAGAGACTACGGAGACAAAGATGATTAAATAATCGCAGAGAAATCAGCAGTATGAGAGGGAAGTAATAATAAAGAATAATCAATATATAAGTAGATTCTTCGTGCATATATATAAACGAATATATATTATATATATATATATATATATATATATATATATATATATATATATGAAGAAACTAAATTACATCATACATTTATGAGTACGTGTAAATTAGCTTCTATATAGAGTCGACCGCCAAGTGCTCTCTCTCTCTCTCTCTCTCTCTCTCTCTCTCCTCCTCAGGACACGTTACCAACTTCAGACGTCCATGAGCAACACATACTAATTATCTACCAATATACACTATAAAGACGAACTACAGTATCTCAGTGCGGCAGCAACATTGCTATGCAAGACAATAACTTGTAGTGAAAGTCTCCAAAACAAGTCTTCTCCTAATGAAAAATATATATTCGAGTGGACAGATTATTCTATAGTAATATACCTAAAAATTTCAGAAATGGGAACACACAATTTCCGATGTTTTAAACGGCTATGCAGTACGCTTTCCACAATTCGCAAGAAAATATTTTTTTGTCTGTTGCATGACGTTGAACCTGTGTCAGCACGGGGTCTTGCTCTTTTGAACATCTAAAATGTTTATAAGGTAAGAAAATAAAAAAAAAATGAAGGTAAGCCCATCGTGGTTCAAAGAGTTGATTTAATTATGAGCAAAACTTTAGTTCCACTTGAAAGTAGTCGGATTATTTAAGCTCGGTCCAGTACAGTAAAAATAAAGAAAAAAAAGTTATGCCATAAAAAGCACACAACAGTGTCAAGAGTAACCAACATCAACACATACCTTTTTGGCACAGTGGTAAGAAAGAAAGAATCGTACATAAACGTACCCACTGCATGACATTTCAAAAACAATATGTAGATGAGGTAAACTTTACACGACGTC
>NC_061109.1:79826863-79869363 GCF_015104395.2 Macrobrachium nipponense
CGTTTAACTAACAAATTACATTCCTTTGGCTTGCATTTTAGCAAACCATACCTTGTCATTACTGGAATCTACTTAGGGTATGAGTACGAACGTACGACTCCATTCACTTGGCGTGTTAAGTATGATTAATCCGAAATTGCTTTACTGTCCGTGTTGACTATATTCATTTTAGAAAAGCCACATGAGTCCTCTTATCCCATTAAATCTTCCTTCCTTTCTTCTTCTTCTTCTTCCTCTTAAGAGACGCAGGTGTTCTAGGCGCGTTGCTTGCGAAGCACATACGGAATATTTAAATATTAACTTTCTCATACTCAGTTCGTCCCATCTCTGCATACGAAGCAGGAATGGAGATTTTGACCCGAAATTTTATCCCAGATAAGATGAAAACATTACGAAAACATCGTCTCTGCTGTTTAGAAACAGAAACCAAAGGTCTACATCAGACGTAATGTCCCTTTCAAAACCTTGGTACACATTATGTTTTCAGTTAATTATTTATCTATTTTGTGTGACATCAATTCGAATTATTTATCATAGATCGTCAAGCTAATGACCTATAAATAAAGACTAACAATAAACCAAATAGAAACAGGCCAACAAACAGACAGACAGTCATTCCCAGGAGAGAGAGAGAGAGAGAGAGAGAGAGAGAGAGAGAGAGAGAGAGAGAGAGAGAGAGAGAGAGAGAAATTCTCCGCACACAACCTTGACGAGCGTTTGCATACTCGAGCTTTTGTTCGTAGAATGGAACGACAGAATCGTATCTCAATGTTTGATTTCGTGTTACAACGACAGGAAAATCTTTTCTCTTCAAGAATGGTGCCTTTTAAGAGCAGAATAAATTAAATAAATAAATAAATAAACACTTAAGCAGCATAATTTTCCTAAGTCACATAACCCTTAAATTATTATTATTATTATTATTATTATTATTGTTGTTGTTGTTGTTGTTGTTGTTGTTGTTGTTGTTGTTGTTGTTGTTGTTGTTGTTATTATTATAGCTGTTTTTACGGCATTTGATTTGTACAGTTTTCTCTATTCTCTTCATAAGCATGTAGTAATATATCAAATTTGAAGACTATACAAATCAAATGCCGTGGAAACTACTATCATTTTCAACGCCATTGCTCTCAGTGTTCTCCTCCCTCATTACTATTATATGCGTGTGTGTATACATATCTCGTATCCACTTTCCCGTTCTTTAATTCATACGTGTGCTTCGCATAAACGAGTCTACTAGTTTTGTGGATAAGCAAACTTACCAAGCAACCGATGGTAGACTTCCCCCACCTCCCCGGTTCAAAAAAGGGGGGATTAAACAGGAACCCCAACACCCCCCTTATTCTGCAAAATTACAGAAAATGTATGATTCCAGAAGTACAAAATACAACCTCCAGAAGAAAAAAAAAGTACACATTATAAAGTTAAACTCACAAAGCAAAGTCACAACAAAAAGATTTACAATGAAAGTACATTAGCATACAGGATGAAAGTCCATAATGTCTGCATGAGCTCCCAGGAACATGGTAGCCTTTACTTATGTTTGGACCGCACGGAAACTGGCTTGGCTCCCCCTTCCTCGCCATCAGGGTAGGGGGTTTATAGTGGGTTACACCCCATCCCCCAACACCACTCCATATACCATGGGATGGGGGGGGGGGGGGGGGGGAATGCTGCCTTGTAGGTTTTCTGGATATTTCGACTATTCAGAAGTTTTACAGACATCCCAAAGGCTATGGAAACTGTTGCACAGAACTTTCACTCTTCATCCATCTGCAGGTAAGGGTGTCCCTTGGGAATTCTTGCATCAAACACAGAGAGAGAGAGAGAGAGAGAGAGAATAAAACACACTAGAAAAACCTTTCCCCTAACTGTTTCCCCCACAGCAAATATGCAAATAAGACATCTTAGAAACTCGTTAATGTTTCGCGACTGTTATTCCTCTTCGATTCTTTAAAACATCCTAAACGAAACCCAGAAACTAAAAGGAATACAAATAAAAAGGGGGGAAGACAAGTATACAAACGCTAAGAGAGAACGTAAAAGAAATGAAAACTTTCAATTAAAGTGCTCAAATCCTTCTTCCAGAATCTAGCACTGAAGTAGCAGAACAACGAGGAGCAACCACAGCTAACGCGGAAATCTGTCAGGATCCGAAATGCTTTTCGCAGGTATGAAAGCCTCTTTGTAAACATTCTGAAAGGCGTCATTAACAGGCCGCATTTGCTTTCTACGCGGAATATTGTTCACGAGTTTCTGGATGAAGGAAAACGCAATTTTTCAAGAATTTGAGCAGTAAATATGGGATAAAATATAATTGAGTATAAATAATTATTTTAGTATGCATTACCCATGTCATCCTTGATACAAGTTTCTTGCAAGGGAATAAGCAATAACAATTTATCCATCGAAATTACTAAATGAAAATAAATTGACATACCAACGAGTACTGCGTAATTTATATATATATATATATATATTATTATATATCATATATATAGATCTATAGATATAATCTAGTGCATGTACAATCTCAATATGATAGTAAACTACATCAACCTTATCATATATATGTGGAGTATTTTTATTTTCTTTCTTTATATAATACTCCGATTTCGTTTGTCCAAATTTTCCAAAATAATTCCCAGTTAACTTACGACCTGTACAATTTCACTCTCTGGAACTCATTAACACTAGTTTTGTACTAAATTTTGGACACTACAGGGCAAGTGCTGCTGATATAGCCAGTTGCTCCATTTGGCTGAATATTCACCGCAAAGGAAAAAAAATCTGATCTTTTTTTTCGCTTTACGTAACTCCTAAATAAAGGCTGGTGCTGCCATTGGACTATACAATAATAAATAAATAAAATAAAAATTTGGGGAAAATGAGAATGATAAAATCTCAACTCAGGTCTCCCTTTTTTTCTACAAATGATGCCATAGAGAAAATCTAAAATCTAAGTCTGCCGCCAAAATTAACCACACGGACGGGCACTTATAAACACCCTACATTTAGAAGCTAATATTTACCCACAATTTAAACTAAAAACAGGACACTTTTTAACCGCCGTGCATTTACCTGCGAAGTTCAAAACTGTTTTCGCTCCGGGGCAATTTTACCTTAACATAATTTTCCCCTCGCAATTTTACCCGAATTAATTTTTCCAACGGTCCTGCCTAAACTTTTGCCCCATGCACTGTCATGAATGTAGCGAGTGGGGCCCAATCCTGCGGAAACCTTATTACTCGCTCGTTCTTTGTTGGGACTCCTCGCGCTTACCCATTAGGTGCGCATTCACGTGCGTACATATACACTTACAACAAATACATACATACATATCAGATTTGTATATATATATATATATATATATATAGGTGTGTGTGTGTGTGTGTGTGTGTGTGTGTGTGTGTGTAGTATGTATGTATGTATGTATGTATGTATGTATGTATATATATATATATATATATATATATATATATATATATATATATATATATATATATAATATAAGCACCCCTTGCAAATCATAGTCATCAAAATTCACAGAGAGAGAGAGAGAGAGAGAGAGAGAGAGAGAGAGAGAGAAGAGAGTACCAAAGGCAACGTATGAAATTTACCTTTAAATAAAAAGAAATAAATAAAAAGTCCACTTACTTAAATACAAAACACACACACACACAATCTAAATGAATACTGGCTTACCTGAAAGAAAGAAAAAATCGTTGGCTTGGGATACCTGCTTAATGTAATTAGCACCGGAGGACCTGCTCCCGGTAGTCCCGAGGAATGAATATCTAATTTATGCAAAACAGGATTACAGTCTTTTATGAGAAATGCACCTGATTCAAAGGTATAAACAAACTTGAAATACAGCGCTAGATGAATAATGCATTATGTAAAAATAACACATTAATAGAACCTGCTGAATCTCTCTCTCCTCTCATCTTCCATCTCTCTCTCTCGTCCGCTCGCTCGGCTCGCCGCTTAATCTCAAAAAAAAATCCTCTCTCTTCTCTCCTCTCCTCTATTCTTCTCTCTCTCTCTCTCTCAGTGCTTATAGCTGCAAAAAAAATAAAAAAAAATCGGCAAGTATATGTAATACCATTTTCATAAATAAATTCACATAACAACGTAACTCAAATATACGTAATATAGTAAATCCTACTAACATATATATATAAATATGCAATATGTATGTATGTCTGTATGTATGTACTATGTGTACGTGTATATCTATACACGTAATAATGAATAAAGCATTACTTAAAAGGAACGGATTATCTTAAAATAACTACGAAATCTAATAAGTTCCGCAGGTCTTCTCCCTGAAGTGGGGGGGAGGGGGGAGGACCAGAAACGTATAATCCCTCCGCTTGCATTAAAAGCACTCGGCTAAAATCACTTCCTTTCTGCATGCGTAATTACATTCAACCTCCTTGCATAATTAAACTGCTTTCCGCGATATACAAAGAATCTTCACTGGAACATACGCACTCACACTCAGAGAGAGAGAGAGAGAGAGAGAGAGAGAGAGAATGGCTTTTCGTTTTATCAAGGCTTATGTCCTCCCAGGACCCTCGATGTGGTGAAGTACTGTATTACTATACTAATGAAAATAACAGCCCTTTTAAAAATATGTCACGTCTTAAGAGACCGTTATTCTCTCTAGTGAGATGTGTGTCAAATTACGTCAATTCGGCCATCCCGGTTTCCTTCTCATAGAAAAAGGCATAAAATTCACGTACAGAGACTTTTCTCGGTAAAGAGAACTTATGACTTCTAGCTATTGAATATTGTAAAACATCACCACTGGGCGAAATATTAACGAGAAAAAGTCTAATACCTCAAATACAGTTCTCCATATCCAGATAACTTACACAGAAGGATTTTCAATTTCCTCACAAGGATTTCTTAATGCACCAACATCCACGTCATATCACAAGAAGATGATTGCAACTGGAGATTATTACATTTTACGGCTCCGGAGGTTAATTATAAAAGTTTTAAGCTCCCTGGGTCCTCCGGGATCTTCCTAAATGAACTGGAAAAATAAACTTAAAATATTCTCGTTTGTTTAAAATTATGCAATATAGAGCTTCAGTACATTAAGTTAAATTAACCACCTGCGACAATCAATTTATCTTTCAATTCGCCTTAAATCTTATTCCGACAATCATACTGAGATTATATGAACATTATTCGAATATCACACTGATTCGGCAGTTACGGAGTATGAATACGGCATTGAGAGCAGTTCTAAATATCTCTGAAGACACCCTTTCTTCAACAAAACAATTTATTGTTGAAGGAAAAAAAAATTAACATAAAATTATTCAGTACTTTTGTGTAAATTAATAAAGATACACCATAAGTAAACTTATTATTGAGATATAAAAACAATTAACATATCATTACCTACTATTTTTATGTAGGTTAATAAGATTCATTATAAGTAAATACTCCAGTAATTTATACTTCAAAATAAAGCTTGCGCACCAATAATGTATCAAGAGATAAGGTGCCGAACCTTGAAGGCCTTAGGCCCTCCATAAAATTTTACAAATGCTAAACAAATGAATGAGCTGGTTTATTCCAATTCGAGCCTAACAGTGTTAGACTACCATCCGAACACTTGCAATATTTACTTCGACACCATATATCAAACAAAAGTGATTTGCTTCTATATAATATAAATGAAGACGTGGCCAAATGAATATATGTTGTACTCGTATAAATGTAAAGATGTATGGTTATATATACATATATATTTAAATATATACACATACATACATACATACATATATGCACCCTTCAAAACAAAAGGGAAAACTTAAAAAGGTACAGAGACACAAATACCTGATATCGATAAAAAGAGGAACATCAAAGAGAGGTACCAGCTCTAAGACTAGCCTTTGAAGGCCCACTCTAGTCCAAAAAAAAAAGAGAGAGAGACAGAGAGAGATGCACTCGAATCCTCCATAGAATACAAGAACAAACAAGAACAAAGAAATGAAAGTAAAATAAAAACACTGAAAAAGAAAAAAACAAAAACAAACAAAACAATATACTTGACAGTTACTAGTCATACACACACAAACACACACACACACACACACACACACACACACACACACACACACATATATATATATATATATATATAATATATACATATATATATATATATATATATATATTTATATATATACATGCATATATATATATATATATATATATATATATATATATATATATATGTGTGTGTGTGTGTGTGTGTGTGGTGTGTGTGTGTGTGTATAATGGAGAGAGAGAGAGACGAGAAGAGAGAGAGAGAGAGAGAGAGAGAGAGAGAGAGAGAGAGAGAGAGAGTATCTATGCTGGTTTCCTAGTCTACCTGCGCAATCATCAAATTTCCATTCTCTCTTTCAACTAATTATGCCGCTGCCCATGCTAAAGGGGTTGAAGTAAGAATGATGATTAATTGAAAACAACAGAATCACCATCCATCCTCCTCAATCCCAAACCTCCACCTCCCCCTCCCCCTCCCCCTTTCCCCCCCTTCCAAAAGCAATCCATGATGAATGCACGGTCAAGTGTACCAGCTGCCATTAAGTAAACAAAGCTGGAATTTCTCGGGAGAGATGTCGCTGCTTCTCCAACGGAACATACAGACACACATACGCGCACGCACGCACGCACAAGAAACCCAGCCGTCGGACAAGATCAATATCATCAATACTTCCACAGAAGAGAGAGAGAGAGAGAGAGAGAGAGAGAGAGAGAGAGAGAGAATCTTGTCGTTGTTGTTAGATTTGATATTAGATTAAGACGTCCTCCCTTATGAACGCAAGAACTCCTAGAGAGAGAGAGAGAGAGAGAGAGAGAGAGAAGAGAGAGAGAGAGATTAACCAAGCCTTATGCCACCGATTGGTTGATTTCATGAGATCCCAGAAAAGAGAGAGAGAGAGAGAGAGAGAGAGAGAGAGAGAGAGAGAGAGAGAGAGAGAGAGAGAGAGCTGCTGTTGCAAGATTAACCAGGCCTTATGCCACCAAAGTTTCTCGACTTCATGAGCTTCCAGAGAGAGAGAGAGAGAGAGAGAGAGAGAGAGAGAGAGAGATTCGGCCCCTTGTAACCACATTGTATAAGCCAGGAGCCCTCGGCAGGAGTTTCGCAGTAATCTACCGCTCACATAAATCAAAAACAAGGGGATTACCGAGCTGGGTTTTCCATCTTCTGCAACTGAAATATTCAATGGAAGAATCTCGGGAGCCAACACCTTCCTTCCCTGCTGCGCGCTGGAAGCGCTCACCTGAGGAGCATCGCCTCCGTTTAATTTCTTATGGGGTTCAGACAGGAATGGATACAGCTGCCCAAAACGTGGAGGGTTATGCAAAGAAAATGCTATCAGGCTTTGACCTTTGTGTGATGACAGTTCAACTCCTAAAGAGAAACAGGTTAGAAGATTCAAGGAACACGGAAGAATATGGGAAATGTCACATTCGGAACGAGAATGGTGAGATAAGATCGACCAGGTTGGTTGTTATCCCTAGTTTGGTGCTCTCTGATACCGTCTCTGTGGGATTTTGAACGACTAAGAAGCTTCGGGAGCAATGCCTAACGTAATATCTGTAGAACAAATCTATTTGTAATATTGCCATTTTTTTTCAAGGGGGGGGGTTCGTGTGAAGAATGTTATTCCCTAAATGGAATTTATTAAAAATGTAGTTTAGACAAGTTTTTCAACTATATCGTAAACAGTATGCTATAATTTAACACATCTCTCCAAGTACACGCATCTGTAATCTCTTTGAATTAAATCAATTTTTACCTATTAATATTTCCTCTGTGTAATTCAAATTCCTTTATCGCTCACCATTCTACCGATTCCCATCTATATCATCTCGATGAGAGTCATAATCTACAAGAAAGTTATAGGAATATAGAGGCGGTGCTAAATACGAAGCTAACGTTCATACAGAGAGAGAGAGAGAGAGAGAGAGAGAGAGAGAGAGAGAGAGAGAGAGAGAGAGAGAGAGAGAGAGGTCTCAAGCTGCAAGGAGAGCTTCAGGAACGTACGAAAGTTGAAAAATATAAAGCTGAGAGAGAGAGAGAGAGAGAGAGAGAGAGAGAGAGAGAGAGAGAGAGAGAGCCACTAGTGCCTATAAATCTGCGTCGGTCGGTGTTATTGGCACCTCGCGAGACTCCTGCCCTGGTTTATGAGGTTAAGGTGCAATACAATCTGTGACTTGCAGACATTAAG
This sequence comes from Macrobrachium nipponense, assembly GCF_015104395.2. Taxonomy (NCBI): domain Eukaryota; kingdom Metazoa; phylum Arthropoda; class Malacostraca; order Decapoda; family Palaemonidae; genus Macrobrachium; species Macrobrachium nipponense. Next base: position 79,835,128 of record NC_061109.1, read on the forward strand.
GGAAATATGAACCGCAGCAACGCCCTCCTCTACCTTCCCTCAAAAAAGGACCTTCTCCCACCGCATGGGTATTTTTCATTTACACTTAACGCCTTAAATATATATATATATATATATATATATATATATATATATATATATATATATATATACATATATACAGTATGTATATATATATACATATGGATGGTTTGTAGACCCTAATTGATATAGATAATATATAATATATATATATCTATAAATTATATATATATATATACTATTTATCATATGGTGTGGTTTGTAAACACCTAATTGGTATAGATAAATACACACACACACACACACATATATATCGATCTATATCTATATATCTATATTATATATATATATCACATTATAAACAGTATGTAACATATAATGTTTTTTTATATATGATTATATAGATGTGTTTGTAAGACCCTACTTGATATATATTATTATATATTAGAGGTGTTTGGCTATCCGCATCCGCATCCTCATCCGCAGATTATTCCGCATTTTTTAGAAACTCCGCATCCGCATTCCACATCCGTATTGACATTTCAACATCTGCATCCACCTCCACATCCTCATTGGCAGCACTGCCAACAACTCCGCATCGCATCCGCATCCGCAGTTGGAGACTGCGGATATGCGGATGTCACCCCCTACTCATTTTTCATGTCCATAATCCATATACTCACATTGTAGGTAACTTTAGAGGTCGGTTTTTCTAAATTTGGCTTTTTCATTTACTTCTTCAGAATACATGATGCACTTACAAGATATAATTAACTCAGTTTACAGTATACCTGTTTTATACATTTTGTTTTAGCAACATTCATCATGTCCTCATATCAGTTGTTGATCATAAGGTATTGTGTTTGATTTGGAAATCTCTCTTCTCTCTCTCTCCTCTCTCTCTCTCTCATCGTCTCTCTCTCACATCTCTCTCTCTCTCTCTCTCTGAAGCAAAGATTGGCTTTTGAGTTTTTGTCACTCTTCTTGCAGTGATTATGAAATAACCTTTGCCAAACACGACAAACCTTTGTTATCTGCTTGTACTTTTTATGTACTGTTTGTACTTTTTACCGTTTCAAATGGAAGCATACAGCAATACGCACATAAGTACAGTATCAGTTTTTGTTCAACCAGTTTTCAGCAATATTAATGTATCCATTCTCTTTCTTCAAATTTTATGCAATATATATATCCTGTAATATTTTAATAAATTTTAACCCCATTCAGCCTCCCCCCAAATATATATCTATTCTATATATATCTATATATTATATATATAAATATATAATATATATATATGTCTATAATATATTTATGTTATCCTGTGTATATATATATATATATATATTATATATATATATGTATATATATATAATATATATATTATATATTATATAATATATATATATCTGTTTTTTATGTTTATTTATTTATATATTCTAGATCGTTTTTCTGGTCCTAAGATATTTTATAATCAACAGTAGATTTTCGTCTTCCACAAGCAAATATATCGAAATTACTTGGACCTACTAAATCCGCATCCGCATCCGCATCCGCGAGGGTATGGCCATCAAATATCCCCGCATTTGCCATCCGCATCCGCATTTTTCATTTTTTGATATAATGTGTCCAGCATCCGCATACACAAATTTTAAAAGTTGATATCCGCATCCGCATCCGCAAATCAAATTTTCAGACATCCGATACACCTCTAATATATATATATATATATATATATATATATATATATATATATATATATATATATAATATATATTGCAATATAAAAACACCGTATCGTGCTTCTAAGAAATCAATAGAAGGATCCACAGTAATATTCTTGTTTATCCAGATCAAATATATTAGTGGAAATATTTACAAATGTTTCCACAAATATATTTCATCTAGAAAATCAAGAATATTACTGTGGATCCTTCTATTGATATATATATATACTATACGGACTAATTGACTTCTCGATTTCTTCATTCTTTGGATCCGCTTGTCACTAAAAATCCTAGAATCAGAAAAGAAGAACAAATGAAGAAATCCCAAACACACTCTTCTTTCCCATCTTCCACTGAGGGCAGGAATCATACTCGAGCAAATGGGGTTATGGTAAGGTTAAGACAAAGCCAGCCTCTCAGTAATTATATACTTGACATTTCTGTATTATCAAACATAGCACTAAAAATTACTCACAAATAATAAATTCACTGAAATTTGTGAATACTTACCACCACAAGGTGTTAAAACTAAGTGTCTGTACCCTGACCAGGAGGCGAACCTACATAACTTTGTAGTGCATTTTCTTATCCATGATTTCTCTTATGGAATATGCTTGTATAAATGGGTATGTGTTTATAAGTAATCATTCGACTATGTGAGTTAAAAATTAAACTTCATTATTGTAGTGTCCATCACCCGGACTGGCAAAGGAAGAACAATCAGCCTACAACAGTAATATAAAAACTCACCCAAAAACTCACCAGATTGTAACAACCGAATTGATCAACCTGTAAACACGAAATCTCTCCTGTGTCTCTAACACGTACCTGTAGAAGAGAGAGAAAGACAGAATCAATATTAGCTTAGTGCGAGATAACACAAGTTTATACATCGTTACACATATAGTAATTCTACGGCAATAACATTATTGTCCTCAACCTGTTGGTTTTCCTATTAATAATGTAACCTAGTTGGACATGGGCTTTTCTGTCAAGGTGGTCTCCTCAATAAAGACATGGTACAAGTCAAGAAAAGTCAGGCAGCTACACAAATGAAATAATAAAATTCGTAAAAACGGAAAGAGAGAAATTCACTCAGGAATAAATAAGGTCTTGTAATTCAAGTATAAACTTTAATCGGTCCTTCTAAACACACGGATCAAAAGTTCCAATTATGACAAAAATGTCAAGCATATATGAGAGAGAGAGAGAGAGAGAGGAGAGAGAGAGAGAGAGAGAGAGAGAGAGAGAGAGAGAGAGAGATCTTGTATGTCATATTGAATCTGCAATCTGAGAAGTTATTAGTGCTTATCCATAAGAGACCGGGGTTTGGGGTGGGGGATTTGTAATGAGGTGGGAGGGAGGGAGGGGGGGGGGGGGGGGGGGATGACGATAGGGAGTTGAGATTGACTGTCAGTGTCGGCCTGCATCACCACGTACACACAGATAGATAGATAGATAGATAGATAGATCCCTTTTGCTTTGAAGGCGGTGAGTCTCTCGGGCGATGGCCAAACATCCCTGGAACGAAATGCATTCCCTTAATTGTCGATTCCTGGAGAACCTTTGATCCGAACAGCGGTAATTACACGTCGGCAATTACCCAGACACGCCTCCTCTCGAGTGCGAAATATCGCCAGGGACACACTCGAGGCACATGTTTTGATACGTCCGTTTGCAAAGACGGCGAGACTTCGTTTGTAAATGGGCTAATAACGCATTGGCAAATATCAAGTCTGCGTTCGAAACGTCATGTCTTCTTTCCTTAGCTACCGAGATATGCTTCGAGTGGTCTTAGCTCGTTCATCAGTATGTAATGAGAACGTTCCCTACTCTGACTGAACCATTTCAGAATAAATTAAAACATTAATTTATAAATCATGAAAGGGATCACAATCTATACTTATATTATGCAAAGCAGAATAACATAAACTATAAGATAATAAGTCCCAATGATAAAAAAGTATGATAAAACATAAATATAATTAAAATATCGCCAACTAGGAAAGTTCAAGTATGATTGTAGAATACAGAAATTCGTTAACGTACAAATAAATACCAAATGTTTATACTATAATGGATATTGCCACGCAACAAAACATAACTAAATTTAACAATTGAATTTTCAGTCATAAAATAAAACGCCATCCATACGTACAAATTTCTGACAAAATTCTGAAATAATATACTGCCTCACCAAAAAGAGATTTTAACAGGATACAGAGAAAACAGAAAATATCAAATGCGTTTATAACATATCCCATTTACATAAAACTAATCCAATGTTGGAGGAGAAATGGGCCACATGAAAAGCAATTTTCACATCAAACGCAACATTCTTTCCTCATTGAAATTACCGACAGAAACCAAAGGAGCCAGTCAGTCAGAATCTTGTTTCAGTAACCCCTTTGATTCTTATGATTCGAATATCCATCACTTATGTTTCTTTCCGGGTTTAGTTCTCTCTCTCTCTCTGTAGTAGCCATCTTGCTTGGTGAGACGTTCCCGCGTGAAATCAGATTAATCAACAGATATCACAAGTTTAACATACGACTAGAATTTGAGAAATATCTAGAAGTGTTCGTGAACTATCGGTGATAAGATTAGTGTGAAAATAGTAGGATAAAGCGTCTTCTAAGTTAGTTTATCAAGTGTAATACTGTAAATCAGAACAAGATGGCAGTAAGTTCCAACTGCGGGAAAAGATGGCGTAATTTAGCGTGTTTAGCAGATTCGCAATACGATGAGGTAGCAGGAAGGGAACTGGCATTTCTCATCTATGAAATCAGCAACAGTCCTAACCAAAAAGATACAAAAGCATTCATAGATATATTAGAAGGATATAATCCTTCAAACTGGAACAAATCTAATGAAAACATCTTGAAAATAATTGAAGAAGTTCCAAATAAAATCCAAGTGGTCAAGAGACTCATAAAGAAAATATACATAAACCAACATATTCCGACAAAGAAAATGAATAAGGTGAATCTTGTGAATATCCTAATTGACGCATTAGGAAAAAGAATGCCAAAAGCATGCAAACTGTGTAAGGTTTGGTATAGCATAGTCAATCCACAAAACCTAATCAGAAAATGTGCTGCATGCAACATTCCGACCCATCCACAGTGTGCTGAGGTATACAAGATATGAGAAAAGATACAAAAATTTTTTGTTCAACATGTCTATCATGGATAGACAAGTGTTATTAAATCAAGATTGAATGTACAAATAGTTGAGGATGAAGAAGAAGAGGAAGAGGAAGAAGAAGAAGAAAGAAGAAGAGGAAAACGGAAGAGAAGTAAACAAAAATGAAATGACAGAAAAAAATAAGGAAAACAAAGAACAAGATAAAAGTATGGATGCAGAGATACTCATTGATACTACATATGAGGCAATAAAGCAGCATACCTACGAAGAAATAAATTACGATATGCAACAGAAAAGCAAATCCCGAAGAGGCTCTACCCAGATCTACACAATGACGGGAAAGAGGAAAAAATAGACAAGAAAGACAAAAATCTGCAACCTTTTGAAAAGAGGGAATTGCAGATTTGGAGAAAGATGTTACTACAAACATCCTAAGGTATGTCACAACTATGAAATATATGGTAAATGTGCATACCTAGATGGATATGGGGATGATGCAGATTGATCATGCATATCGCACCAAAAATATGCAAAAACCTAAAAGAAGGAAAAGGATGTAAGTTCGGACAAAAAATGCAAATATATGCACCCTGTAGCCATGAATCATAATCAAATAAATAACCAACCAAGTAATAAAATCCAAAATAAGAAAGAAACAAATAAAGAGAGAAATCAAGAATATCAGGTAAAAGAGAAAAGCAAACCACCAATGAGATATGCAGAGATGTCAGCAAAAAATTTCAATGCATCAGCTCCAAAATTCTACTCAAGGGATAATAACTGTATTATTATGCAAGAGGATATTGCAGAAACGGAGAAAATTGCAGATTCAGACACAAAAATGAATAATTATGATGAAGGAAGATCAAATATTATGGAAAAGTTGGATTTTTTAATGTCAGAATTTCTGGAAATGAAAAAAAGAACAACATACCAGAACAGGAAAGAGACATGGGAAAATCCTTATTACTACCAATATTAAATGAAGGAGAAAACACGCAAACCATCATAGTGATGAATGCGCAGGGTTTAGTTACGAGTAACTCAAAAAGAAAAATAGAGTACTTAGAAGAACTAACCCAAAATTGAAAAGAAAATAGATATAATGAATATAAAGTGAAACCTGGTATTCCCAAGAGACTGGGAATGATGATCAAATAAAAGGGTTCCAAACTTATAGATCAGATAGAAAAAATAGGAATCAAGGGGGAACCGCAATATATGGGAAAAGACAAAAAACAAGGAAAAATATATGAGAAATATAGTAACTCAGAATGTGAACTAATAGCGGTAGAATTTGAATCTGAAAAATTAATGAACATAGTAATATATAGACCTCCTAATACTAAAGAGTTTGACTTAATAATTGAAAAAAACAATTGGATGATATATGTAGAAATCACAAGGACTGGACTATTCTCCTATCTGGTGACTTCAACTTTCCTTTCGTAGAATGGAAAGAACGAATAGGAGATTGTGGATGTACTTATACATATAAAAAAAGGAGTAATAGTAGTGCAGAAGATAAGAGGCAATTCGAAAAGCTATTAGATATGCTACTAGAATACAACATTCAACAAATAAATCACCTGCCAACAAGAAAGGAAAATACTTTAGACCTAGTATTTGTGAACGAGGTGAATTATGTTAAAGAAATAATAGTTTATAATGCGAGTATTTCAGACCATAATGTCCATAGAATTAAAACAGTTCATTCCAAAGCAAGTGAAAACAGAGATAAGCAAGAAATGAAAAAGTGGGAAGGATATGGAAAATACAACTTCTACAGTAAAAATATAAAATGGTCAGAAATAAATGAAGAATTAAACAAAGATTGGGATAACATTTTCGTAAGCGATGACATAAGGGTAAATACGGAGATATTATATAAAATATTAGAGAAAATAGTGGATAAATATATACCGAAGAAGAAAAGTAAACATCATTCATGCATACCAAGAGACAGAAGGATCTTGTTCCAGAAAATCAGAAAGTGGAAAAAAGGTCTTGCAAAAGAAAAAAATGCATGGAAATTAAGTTATAGAACTAAAAAGTAAGATAGAAAATGCAGAACAAAAGATTTATACACAATCAAAAGAAAATGAAAAACGGGAATTGGAAGAAAAAACCCTATTAAATATCAAGCAAAACCCCAAACTATTATACTAATATGCGAAGAAGATGAATAAAAGAAGAATAGAAATAGGCCCTCTGAGAATTGAAGGGAGATTAACGAATGAAAAAAAGGAAATTTGCAACATACTGGCAGAACGATATAAGAGAGAATTCACCCCTAGAATAGATAATGAAGATAATGATATAGAAGTAAGGGACGAAAATAGTGAATATTTAGCTGACATAGAAATTAATGAAGCTGATATTGTGCAGGCAATTAATGAAATTAAAAATGGAGCTGCTGCAGGGCCTGATGGAAATCCCTGCTATTTTGTTAAAGAAAGTAGTTCATTCTATCGCAAAGCCACTTGCAATATTATTAAGACAAAGTGTAGATACAGGCAAGATTTATGATGAGCAAACACAATTAGCAATATATCACCCCTACCTTTCAAAAATGGAATCAAGACTTGAGGCAAGTAAGATTATAGGCCTGTGAGTCTAACATCACATATTATGAAAGTGTATGAAAGGGTAATGAAGAAAAATATTATGAAACATTTAATAAAAAAATAATTTGTTTAATATAGGACAACACGGTTTCGTACCCGGAAAAAAAGTACACAAACCCAACTGTTAGTCCACCGTGAGAACATATTCAAAAATATGAAAAGCGGAAATGAAACAGATGTGGTTTATCTAGACTTTGCAAAAGCTTTGGACAAAGTAGACCATAATATATTAGCAAAGAAAATTAGAAAACACAATATCGTAGATAAAATAGGAAGATGGTTAAAAGAATTTTTACACAACAGAAAACAGATAGTTATTGCAAACGATGAGAAATCGGATGAAACCAAGGTAATATCCGGTGTGCCACAAGGTACGGTGTTAGCTGCAATACTGTTTGTTATTATGATTGAAGACATAGACAGTAATGTTAAGGATTCGGTAGTGAGTAGTTTCGCTGATGACACAAGAATAAGTAGAGAAATTACTTGTGATGAAGATAGGAACGCTCTACAAAGAGACCTTAACAAAGTATATGATTGGGCAGAGGAAAATAGGATGGTATTTAACTCTGATAAATTTGAATCAATAAATTATGGAGACAGAGAAGGAAAGCTATATGCATATAGGGGACCTAATAATGAGACAATCACAAATAAGGAAGCAGTTAAAGACCTTGGTGTGATGATGAATAGGAACATGTTATTGCAATGATCAAATAGCAATTCTTTTGGCAAAAATGTAAAGCAAAAAATGGGAATGTTGTTACGGCACTCAAAACAAGAAAAGCTGAACACATGATTATGCTTTATAAAACATATGTTCGTAGTCCACTTGAATATTGCAATATGATATGGTACCCACACTATCAAAAGGATATTGCACAAATAGAGAGTGTACAAAGGTCCTTTACAGCTAGAATAGAAGAAGTTAAGGACCTTGACTACTGGGAAAGACTACAATCATTAAAATTATATAGTCTAGAAAGGAGAAGAGAACGCTACATGATAATTCAGGCATGGAAACAGATAGAAGGAATAACAGAAAATATCATGGAACTAAAAATATCAGAAAGAGCAAGCAGAGGTAGATTAATAGTGCCCAAAACAATACCAGGAAAAATAAGGAAAGCACACAGGACATTAATCCACTACGCACCAGCATCGATAATGCAGCGTCTATTCAATGCGTTGCCAGCTCATCTGAGGAATATATCAGGAGTGAGCGTAGATGTGTTTAAGAATAAGCTCGACAAATATCTAAACTGCATCCCAGACCATCCAAGATTGGAAGATGCAAAATATACCGGAAGATGTACTAGCAACTCTCTGGTAGACTTAGAGGTGCCTCAACACTAGGGACCTGGGGGCAACCCGAACGAACTGTAAGGTCTGTAAGGTAAGGTAAGGTCTCTCTCTCTCTCTCTCTTCTCTCTCTCTGAGGGAAGTATGGTCACTGGGTATAGGGACCTTCAAAATCATTTTAAGATACATTGCAGGCTGAGGAGAGTACGAACTTAGAATAAGATTTAAAAAACAAAATTAAAAACAGGTACACATTAATAGTAAAACAAAAATGAAGATACAAAGGAGTAAAACAATAAATATTATAAAAAATTTAATGTTGAGTAAAAAATAGTACAACAGAGATGAATAAATACAAAACTTATTGGATAATAACATTCCCAAAAAGATGCTAGTAAACATATATTTTTGTGCATCCAAAAATAATACGTATACACCGAAATCGTCCGCTGACCTCCTACATAAAGCTCACAGACGACTTCGCGTCAAAATATTCGAAGTGAGGGCAAATACACATGACGTCACACATCGATCCGAACACTCCCAACTACTTCTACTGACACTTCTGTAAACTTACAAGTCACGAGTAAATTTACGTTTATATTATGTGGAAAAATACACACACACACACACACACACACACACACACACACACATATATATTATATATATATATATATATATATATATATATATTAATATATATATGTGTGTGTGTGTGTGTGTGTGTGTGTGTGTGTGTGGGTATAAAAAACAAAAGTGTAGTTTATATATAAACCAAAATATATATTATATATATATATATATATATATATATATATATATATATATATATATATATATATATATATATATATATATATATATATATCCTGAGGTTAGTTCTTGTTTTAAAGGAACAATCATAGTTTGGTGGTTTCCTCTTTTTTGTTTCGCCACGTTGGTAGAGGAGGTGTCGTTGGTGGGGACAGTGGAGTGTGAGGAGTGAGTGAGTGAGTGAGTCAGTCAGTCAGTCACTTAGTCAGTCAGATGCAGTAAAGTCTCTCAGCAGTAGAGCATCAGGTATGCATGCTGACCTCTGGACTAGTATGAGGCAGCGTCAGGTATTGGATACCTGGTTATTTAGTGTGAAGCCTTCGTACGGAGTATGACTTCAAGTTGAAGGTCAACCGTTTTTGGGCAGCATTAGCACATTTTCGTCGTCGAGAGAGCGACATGTCGAGTGTGACTTCATTGGGCAGCATTCGTTGGTTTTCGTGGTATGGAGAACGAGTTCGTTTGGAGTGTGGCTTCATTGGTGTATTTTTGTGAGCTGGGGAGCGACACTGTGTGGAGGGTAACCTCGTTGGCAGCTTAAGAGCTGTACTGATGACCTAGTATATAGGACTGTCTGTTGCTGTGCCGCAAGCTGTAATCTCCTTAGGTGGAGTGTGACCTCCTTAGGTTAACCTAATGCCTTGTTTTGCCTAATATTCAGACGTGTTTAGAAGCCACTAATATAAGTAATGTAATGTTCTGCTTGTGATGTTTATTGTTTTCATATTTTGAATAATGATGTAATTTTGCTGGTGGTTAACTTTGAGCTTGTTTAATTTTGATGCTGTCTAATATTGATAATTTAATTTAATTGTGCTGCTTGTTCATTTTGAATGTTTAGTTTTCATACAGACTCATTTTGAATATTTGTTATAATAACTTTGAATATAATGATGTAAATTTTCTGTTGATAAACTTGACTTAATAATAATTTTCATGCTCATTTTGACTGATTCAATTTTGTATTTATGGGGTCTTGTGATCCTGTATCTATACGTAATTTTATATATTCACTTTTGGATGATCTCATTTAAATGGTAATGACTGATGTACTGACTCACTTGTATAAAGGTATAAATACTAATATCAGTTACTGTAATAAGTTAGTTTAAGGGCACTGTGTGTGTTCATCTTTTGTTTCGGCGTGTAACATAATAACGCCTATACTGCTCCTATCTCTTGGTTAACGCATTTGAGCTTTGCGAAATTTCCATTTTGACGGGTCAATATAAAATTAGCTTTCGTGCCAGGATGCCTATATTGGTTTCATTTTCAATCTGAATGATTAAAAATCATTGTGCCATGTCCAAAAAAGTAAATTAACAACAACGAAAGATAAAATTGAATCTCGCATGAAATATTCTATATTCTTTACTAAAAATATTCGCCGAATGTACGGAATTATAGGTACCTATATTTTTGCACCACCAAAGTCTACAATAAAAAAGTAAAAAAATCTAAGTTTTCTGTACAGCGCTTAATGGTGTATGAACTCAGCCGCGGCCCATGAAAAGCCCAGCCACGGCCCAGTGGTGGCCTGTGTTGGCGCACGATCATGGCTATCTGTAACCTTTAAGAGAATAAAAACCAATCAGGCTGGAGAGCTGTAATTTGGTAAGTTTGGTGATTGGAAAGTGGATGATCAACATGACAATTTCCGGCCCTCTAGCCTCAGTGATAATTTTTGAGATCTGAGGGCGGACAAAAATAAATTACGGACGGACAAACAAAGCCATCTCGATAGTTTTCTTTTACAGGTAACCAAAAGCCTTCAAGATTATAAGTGGTTTAATGCTATTCATGCCAGCAATAACGCATGATCAAGAAATTCTTGATAACATAAAGAAAACCTGCTATATATTTTAGTCCGGGTAAAATTAGTGTTCATGCTAGAATACTCATTATAGAAAATAGCCGTTATTTACCGCAACATATACTAAAACTAAAAATTCACAATAAGAAGTTTATCGAAAATTTGTATAATTCATCGTAAATAACGTAAATTTAAAAACAAAGATATATATACTTTTTTGCACCATGCAATGACACATAATTTATTGATATTTTTGACAGCAATCGCTCATTACATCATATTACTGTCATTGGGGGGGGGATGTGTAAACTACATGATTTATATCAATAATAGGTTTCACTTCATGGCAACCATAAAGGATTATTTTGCCCATTACATAACAATTTTCCTATATCTATGAATATTCGCAGCTTAACACGTCAAGAATGTCATATAGATGATGAAATGAAAGAGCAACGGAATCCCATACTTCTCAAAATTGCAGGGTCATTTTAACACACACACACACACACACACACACACATATATACACACACAATATATATATATATATATATATATATATATATATATATATATATATATACATACATGTCTTAGGAATGAGGGCTCCTCGCCCTTTTCTCGACTCCCACCAGCTGAGTCTGCTGGTGACCCCAGCGGACCTAGCAAATACGAGCTTATGCCTTGTGACTGAATGGTACCTTAAGAGATGGTTGCCAAGCAAACACGTGTTCCTGAGTTTGATATCCGTTTCAGTTAGATGTTCATACTTCTATGTTATTCATTTAAACAAAAATATGTATTCTTGAGCATATATACAAGTTTAAGCAACTTCCTTTCAATCATATTCTAAACAAAAACATGTCGACACCTCCAGCTGTGTTCCTAAGCAAATTACTTTTACGCCAACTACCTTTCAGTCAATCCACTAATCATTTCTGAAAACTGAATTATTCCAAGAATTTTTGTTTTTTGCCTATTTTCACTTGGCACATCACTATTTTCTTTTTATTTATATTCACCCGGCATTATCCTTCGAATTTACGGCCCTATCAAGTGGCACAAGAAAGAGATCCTATCAAGGAGAGTCAAACTTCAGCCCGAAGAACTGTCATTTGTATGTAAATGTCAAAAGAAGTCTCGAGGACTTTCTCACTTTCGTCCTAAATCACTCTCAAACACGCAAATAGTCGTGTGTGCGTGAATGTGTGTGTTTATAATATATATATATATATATATATATATATATATATATATATATAGAATATATATTATATATATATATAATATATATGTGTGTGTGTGTGTGTGTGTGTGTGTGTGTGTGTATGTATGTGTATGTATGTATATATATAAAAAAAAAAAAAAAAAAATATATTGAATACTTGATCACAACGTATATAAACGTGATGCTATGTGCAAATAAAGGTTTTTTTGCCACGAAGGAAAAAAAAAAAAAGCGAGATAGCCCGATACTTTCGGTCCTGTTCGGACCCTACTAAAGGGTCCGAACAGGACCGAAAGTACTCGGCTATCTCGCTTTTTCATTTTTTTCCTTCGTGGCAAAAAAAATTTACTTTATATATATATATATATATATATTATATATATATATATATATATATAATATATATACATATATATATATACGTATGTGTGTGTGTGTATGTATATATATACACAGATAGAGAGAGAGAGAGAGAGAGAGAGAGAGAGAAGATGAGAGAGAGAGAGAGTAATAGCACGGAGGAAAATGAATAACCTTTATTTACACATAGCATCGTGTCTTATATACTTCGTGATCAAGTTATATAATATATATACATATATATATATATATATATATATATATATATATATAATATATATATATATATATATATATATAATATATATATATATAATGTTCGTTCAAGGATCGACTCAGACCCTTCTTCTTCTTTCTTTCAAGTCTCATTCGAGACTAACAGATTCCCCCAACCCGTCTCCTAATCTGTCTCACTCTCCCCACCCGTTTCTTCTTCCCGTACATTCGATTGAGGGAGAGAAGGAGATTCTGGCAGGGGATTACCAAGGATCGAGGGCTATCAATTCTTCACCCAATAAATCCACTGCCATCAACAAATTCAATGCAGAGATAAGAAAAAAAAATCTTCCCTCTCCCTTTCTCTCTCTCTTCACCCTTCCATCGCGTAAAGATGATTTTCTGCAATTGTCTCCCTATTGCATTCATTTCTCAAATTGGAGGAATAATGACCCCCCTCTCTCTCTCTCTCTCTCCATCTCTCTCTCTCTCTTCTCCTCTCGCTCTCTCTCACCCTTCCAAGCGCGTTAAAGAATGATTTTCTCGCAATTTGTCTCTAACTCATCAATTTCCAAATGAAGGATAACGACCCCCCTCTCTCTCTCTCTATTCTCTCTCTCTTCTCTCTCTCTCCTATTTCTCTCTCTCTCTGAAAAATACTTTGAGTCGAAGTAAAATACTTGAACAATTCCTACTTAGTCTTTAAAATGTTATTAAAAGTGTTGTATAAACCATAGCAGTAACAATTTTCCATGAATTCCTCAAATTAATCTATTTAAACTTATCATGCAGTTTTGTCTATATATACACATACATACATACAAACATATATATAGATATATATATATATATATATATATATATATATATATATATATATGTGTGTGTGTGTGTGTGTGTCTGTGTGTATATATACATGTATGTACGTGTATGTGTAAAATGTCTTTTTGTACACTTGTATGTATGTATGCGCACATATATATATATATATATATATATATATATCTAATATATATTATATATATATATATATATATATATATATATTAATATATATATTATATATATATCTATATATATATATATATATATATTATTATAATCAAGAACGAACAATGACGTAGCTGACTGGGCTTTACCCCAAATCAGCCATTACCTTAATTTTCTTAAAAAGCGCCGAGCAGGAGCGGAGAGAGAGAGCCACGCAAGCGAGCCATATATTTCTGGGCGTTGATGGCTCCCGTGGAAATATTAAAAAGCGTTCCTCGTGAAACTATATTTCTTTAATCACCCTTAATGAGGCCGTCAGGACGAAAATATTCTCGCTGCTTAACTTAGAAAGAAGTTGAACATCTGCAGCGTCTCTCTTTACATAACCTCCATTACGTCTCTTCTCATTATCTGACTAATTACGACCGTATCCAGTAGGTAGCTAAGGATCTTTTTCGTCTCTCCTGTTACTCTGTACGTAACTTTATTCATCCTACCTATTACTGTTTTTATTTTGGGACGGGGGAGGGCTGGGGTGGGGGCTGGATTTTACGAAATTTAGGCCGTCGAGCCCAGGGCCACCGTAGGCCACTTCAACGTTTGAGACTGTGACAACAGGGTGTTGGAGCGGATGGACAGCAAGATAGAGAGATAACGCATAAATGAGATGAAGTACAAGGTTCTAAAAGGTGGAACAAGTAATGGTTAGAGAAGCTGAACGGCAAGACAGAAGAAAGGAAGCGGGAATGGAGGTAAAGCAATAGGCTAAAAATTGGATGCATCTTCGAGACAAAAGGGCCCTGCAAACACCCTTTAGTAATGCCTACAGTGCTCCACTTGAGGTGCATAGAAGGCATTACCGTCCTATGGGCTTTGGGAGGATGGGGTGAGGCCAAGGCGCAATAATGCCATTTGCATTTGTTTTTCAGAAAACCTTAACTTATGAAACTCCAACGATTCAGCTACATGATTAGGAAGCTCATTTCCACAGTTTGGATCAGGGAGAACAAACTTCCCAATAAACCGTTGTGTACTGAAACTTACATTGGGTGAGACAAAACTGTTAAAATTAACAGTATAACAGTATGTGTTAATACCGCGTGGTGGACGGTATTGTCTGCGAAGATCTGAATGCAAAGGCTGAACAAAAACGTGAAAAATTTTATATAGCGATGAATATGAATACTGGGGAAAAGTCTTTAGACATCTGTTGCGGCACAAACATTTTTCAGCTGAATGTATGAAATATTTCTGTTGTGGTTCTGTAGTCAAGGAAGGCATCTTTGCACATTGAAAAATATATCTACCTTTTATCTTAACAAACTACTTTGGATTTCGAGTCTTAATCAGTACCTGATTTAACGCATTATAACCCCCTTCCACTCGAAACTTAAATTTAAACAATTTAAATATCAATCTTGAAAAATATACACACACTTTGGTGTATATAAATCTCAAAACATTTAGGGAGATGCAAAAAAATGACCACATTATATTCGGGCGACCTACTTGGGTAAATCCATTGTTGAATGTACACAATAAGCACATTCCGCCTGGACGGCCGTTTCACAGAGCGATGCAACCGTGAAAGTATCTTTTACATGCACGTACAAAAATTTTAATCGTATTTCTCGAGCACCTGCTTCGAAACTTTGTTTTAACACGGCATTCTCTTCAATGCCGATGTTGTAATCATTATATGCTCTTTTTTTTCCTTTACTCTTTCAAGTCTTTATCACAAGACCCTTTTACGTTTTTTTTTTTTTTTCAATTTTTTCAAAGCAAGCCTTATAATGATGTTTCTCTACCGGTCAGACGAAAAATGAACAAAAAACTTGAACTCTTTTCTTAATATCGCTCCAGCAAAAGCATTATTATTGTTGAAACAACTTAAAGTCTGTTTCATCGTTCCCACAAAGGAAAAAAAAAACCTGTGTTTTTGTTTTACCTCTTATAATGTAAAAAATTTACACATTTTAAATGTTGCAAAAATAAATTTTTGATGAAAATCCTTAGCATTTGGGAAGCACTCTCCCCATCTTTAGAGAACCTACACACCTTTTTTTTGAAGCTATTTTTGTCCAACGTTTAAAATAAGCAAAAACTCCCAGTGTAAAAAATACTAAGCAATATCTTAAATTCAAAAGAAAACAAATCTCGATGATTCATTCGAGTCGAATATGCAATAGTATTCATTCGTGTCAGTTGATCGCTAGGTTAGTATGTGTACTCGTATGTATGTGTGCCCAAACATATATACATATAGTGTGTGTGTATTGTCACTGTAGTGGCTATGAAGGAAAAACAAATTAACAAAAGAAAATTTAAATATACAAAATCTATTAACAGCACATCTACTATATGTTCACGGCTAACTCATCTATATGTTCAAGACTAACTCCTACCCACATCAAGGTCCATCAAACATCATCTGTCTGAATAGATCCCCATCATCTGCATTAAAAGCAGTCGCCTGTGCTATAAGCTTCTGCTTGCTAAAAAGGAAAAAAAATAATAAATGAATAAAACAAATTAGTCCGAAATCCTCCCATAAAAATAATTGTAAATTATCCAAAGATACCATGACAGCCGTCGTTAGGACGATATTGAAGCCTGCGTTTAAATCGCCCTTCTGGAGAAAAAAAAAAAAAAAAAAAAAAAAAAAAAAAAAAAAAATGCGTTACCTGAGGAAAACTCGAGAAAACCTTCAATTTTCATTTTCATGCCCACGTTGGCTTGAAAACGGCCTCTTGGAACGGTTGGTTACACCTTCCTTAAAGCTTAAGGCAGGTAGGACAAGCAGGTAAAAAAAATAAAATGAAATAAAAAAGTAAAATAATAAAATAAATACGAAAAATGAAAAATAAAATAAAACAGCAAGTTAAAAAAATCATAAAATAAAACGAAAAATGAAAAAATAAAACAAACAAGTTAAAAAAAACATAAAATAAAACGAAAAACGAAAAAATAAAACAAGCAAGTTAAAAAAATGAAAAAAATAAAAAAAAATGAAAAAATAAAACGAGCAAGTTAAAAAAATCATAAAATAAAAACGAAAAATGAAAAAAAAAAAAAAAAAAAAAAAAAAAAAAAAAAAAAAAAAAAAAAAAAAAAAAAAAAAAAAATAAACCCTAAAAAAAAAAAAAACCCAAAAAACAAGGACACCAAAAAATGTTTTAAAAATAATGACGCTTCGCTGTGTCCGAGAATCACGGCGTCCAGTCACGCACCGACAGACAATTACGGATAATTATCAGCGTAACTTATGAATAAGATTCTTAAATGGGGGCCATATTTCAGCGTAATTATGTCAATTGCGGCTACCGTCTCGCTGGGGGCATTAGTTCAACTAGCGCAGGGAGGAAAACAAGAGAGACTAATGTGAACAAAAAATAAATGACAGATATTTTGTTCTACATCTTACTAGGAATTACACACACACACACACACACACACACACACACACACACACACACACATATATATATATATATATATATATATATATATATATATATATGCGTGTGTGTATGCATATATAAGTATATATACACATAAATATATACATATACATAAATACATATACATGCACGCATATCCGTTTGTGTATATAATTAAGCCATGGCTATATGATATCTATTGACAACAAGACAAAGTAATAGGCATTCTACCTTGTTCTTGTAGATATGCAAATTATTCGTGCCAAACATGAAAGTTTTTTACGTAAGAAATAACAAGCTACCTTTCACATATAAGTCACAATCACTGATGGGACGAATGATTATAAATAAAGAAAGAAAAAATCAATCTATGTTACAAATAACTATTACTTATTCATGAAAATAAAACGAGTAATCCTGATGAAGGTGTTACCTTCTCCTATGTTGGATTAATTACCTGTTTATCTGGCAGACATAACAGGAGTAAAGAACTAAAAAAAACACATAACTGGATTTTCTTCCTTCGAAAATTGCTATAATTTTCTGCGTATTTCTACATCCAAATGTATGGCATTTTCTTGGAAATAAATAATGGAACTAATACCTCGTACAGTATGTTTTCCGTAAAATTAATTAGTACTATTAAACACAGCTGTGAATTACAGTTTTCCTTATCGAATGGACGTAAATTTTACTTATTAGCAATAAGACTATATATATTACACTTGCAGAAAATTATATATATATATATATATATATATATATCTATATATATATATATAATATATACATAGAGAGAGAGAGAGAGAGGGAGAGAGAGAGAGACGAGAGAGAGAGAGAGAGAGAGAGAGAGGGGGGGGGAGGGGGAATTTATGCAAAAAATTACTTCTATACAATATATCCAATATTTAGGGGTCTTACTTCACCCTGACTGATTAAAGTATCACATAATAATGCAAGAAATTGACGCCCTCTTAAAAATTACTTTAAAAAGGATAGTTCATCATTCAATCTCTCTCTCTCTCTCTCTCTCTCTCTCTCTTTTAGAAGTTCAACTTACTAACCCGGGGCATAATTTACAGGCAACAATGAACATAAACGAACATAAATGGCCCTTACTTTTCACTGACAAGAGGGAAAAGTTTTCCCGTAGGTTCACTAGAAGGGAAAAGTTCAGGAAATTGCAATTCTATTTGCGCGCGCACGGACGCACGGCAGCCACACACGCGCACACACACACACACACACACACACAGAGAGAGAGAGAGAGAGAGAGAGGAGAGCCACCACACAAAAAAACCCGTGTAAAGAGAGCGAGAGCACAAGCACACACAACCACGTTGAGAGAGAGAGAGAGAGAGAGAGAGAGAGAGAGAGAGAGAGAGAGAGAGAGAGAGAGAGAATTCCACACAAAGTGAAGAGATCAGTTCTAAACCCTACCCATAACTTCCGATGCAACTTGAGAGAGAGAGAGAGAGAGAGAGAGAGAGAGAGAGAGAGAGAGAGAGAGAGAGAGAGAGAGAGAGAGAGAGATTCCAAAAAAACTTAAGAGATCAGCGGTACGACCTATACCTAGCTTAAGATACAACATAAATAATATTCGTTGTTCTCACATCAATTATTATTTGACGTATCAATTACCGGTCATTAAATATAACTGCAGGAAATCTTTTGATCAATTAATCATCATTAATCCGCGAAGGAAGAAGCTTATTCCGCGTAAGTTCTCGCAACATCAAAGCCAAGGGGCGAAAGAAAGAGGTGGTTAACTCACTATATATGTATAAACTATGTAGCTATACACACACATATATATAATACACACACACACATACTTTTTCTCAAATTCGTTAGAACTATTAAACATTGGCCGAGGAATAAAAAAATGAAACAAAATAAAATAACATTCTTCCATATTTCATCTTCAAGCAAAACCAATAAAGCGATATCAATCTGCACGAATGCCGATACACTCGAAACCAATCCAAAACAGGAAATAAAAGAGAGAGAATTAAATAAAATTTAAAAAATACCTAAATTAATCGAGAGAGAGAAAGAGAGAGAGAGAGAGAGAGAGAGAGAGAGAAACCCCGACTGGGTTGATCCTCCTCGTCAACCAATCTACAACGCAAAAATTCAGCTCTTCTTGGGGAGAGGAAAATTGAGAGAGAGAGAGAGAGAGAGAGAGAGAGAGAGAGAGAGAGAGAGAGTTGAAAAACCATGGATGGCTACTCGAGAACGTAAGGGGCTCAGTCGGAATCGCCCAAGACGACCATATGAGTGATCAGGGGAAATGAGATCTCCGGTAATCTCTCTCTCTCTCTCTCTCTCTCTCTCTCTCTCTCTCTCTCTCTCTCTCACTTCAGAGGAGTTCCATATGTAAGTCCATTGCACTTGAGATCAACGGCAACCAGAGTGAAATTATTATCAACGAATAATAATAATAATAATGATAATAATAATAATAATAATAATACTTCAGGACAGCTGACAGACGAGGACACAGGAGCCAGTTTTCCCAAAGCATCCGTGAAGGGCGTGACTTGCAATTCATAAGGTATCTTTACTTCTCACTCTCTTTCAGGTTCCCCCATCAGTCATTTCGTCATTACTAATTGAGAGAGCGTGATACGCTCCGGAAACGTGATATATGATGCAGAAACACACACACTCCCTTCTTACTGTGAGGGCGATTTTTCCATGCTCCCTCAACTGTATCGGATGTCCATAACACAAGGGCGAGCGCTCTGTTTCGTTAGGAGATAGAGTAATGATTGGACTTTCCTCTGTGCATATAATGCGGGGCGTGAATAAAGAGATTATAAAAAATGATCTTGCGATTACAAAATCGCTTTCCAAGTCAATGAACGACATCGGAGCGTCATGCTAATTACAGATACGACATTGACAGTGAGCATCAGAGATAGTAGGTACTGGAGCATCTCTTAACTGCAGTGAGTAAAAACAACATAATTTCGAGTCTCTCTCTCTCTCTCTCTCTCTCTCTCTCTGAACAGTAAAACCTGCTCCTAGAGATAAGTCAGCACACGATGTCTCGTCAGATGGACTAAAAAGTCTTTGAGACGTCCTAATCCTTGTAACTCTTCTCTCTCTCTCTCTCTCTCTCTCTCTCTCTCTCTCTCTCTATATATATATATATATATATATATATATATATATATATATATATATATATATATATATATATATATATATATAGTATGGATGTGTGTGGCTTTGCCCTGATTAACATCAAGTACAATATATACCATCCGTAATTGTCAAAATAATGACAGTATTAGGTGATATATTGTCCAATTGTTCAAATTAGGTAAACATTTAGTGGCCGAAACCAGCTGTGGGAAGATGATATGATTCAGCAACACATGCAGAAGGGTTATTGACAAGACCGTTAGACTGTTGATTCGACCGGTGCGAAAAGAACAGTTAAGAGAGAGAGAGAGAGAGAGAGAGAGAGAGAGAGAGAGAGAGAGTGTGTAAATTTCTGTGCAAGGAATAGAATTCAACTACATTTACTATTATCAAAACTGCTAGAAATAAAAAAAAAAATTCAAACAGCTATTATTATTCTTGATTTTTTTTTTTTAATTTCATAACTGACACTATCAACACCAACTTTCTCAAGCCAAACATAAAAAAAAATAGAAAATAAAAGCAAGCGAAGTTGGGAGGCACTGAACAAATAACTAAATTAGTAGCATCAGCAGAATGAAAAAGCAGAATTGGAGAGGAAGGCACGAAGGGCGAACGGTGCGAAGGCCAGTAAGGCCACAATGACCCTTATCGACTGCCCCGGGGTACGGCATTAATATTCAAATGGCCCTTTTCCCCAAGTGGGCGGTGTTGTGAGGGTTCCCCCCACCCTCCGCCCCCTCCTGCTTCCATGGAAGCTAGTTCAGTGGCTTCCACTGAACTACATTCAAAAGGCCACTTTTCATCATTAATTTGGCCAATTACGCTCTAACCTTATTACATCAACTACCATTATTTTGCAGCTCTTTTGGGCTTCCTCTTGCATGTGGGGGGTGGGGGGTGGTTGGAAAGGGGGAGGGGGGGTAGATGGTTAAGCAAGACAACATCTCATTAAGAAGAAGATGGCGTGTTTTTGTTCCTTCAAGACAATATTGCTAAGGGTCTAAACAAATTTTGGAGTTTATATACATGATTATGATCGGAGTAAAAATTAACCCCTTATTTCACAACACCAACAAAAACAACAACAATATCAATAATAAAAACGCTTGACTCTTGATATAGAAAAAAAAATTATCCAGAGTACTAAATGATAAAAGGTCTCCAGAGGCGGGGGTTTGCTACCAAACTAATAACCTCAAAGTTTACAAACATGAGGCTATCTTCTTGAATAAAGCATCCAAGTTGTTAAAAAAACCATAACAACAATTATATATTAAAATATATTTCTATGTAAAAATAGAACTAAGACTTTCGAACACGGTGTTCCTATCAGTGTAACGTTACATTGATGAGGAACACCGTTCAGGTGTTCGAAAGTTTCTGTTCTATTTTTACATAGAAATATATCTTTAATATATAATTGTGGATATTTTTTAATAATAATAATAATAATAATAATAATAATAATAATAATAATAATAATAATAATAATAATAATAATAATAATAATAATAACCCATCAAAATAACTGCAGACACGAAAGACAATATATTTCGAGTAAATCGAGAGGAAATATGAGATATATCTTCTAGAAATTCAAATGAAAATATACTTTCTCGCGTATCATAGTGAAACACGTTCCACGAGCAATCCTTTGCTTTTCATCTTCAATTCCTGCGAAGACTCAATTCAAGAAACATCTGATTTCAGAGAACCTCGCGGATTAAATATTCATTAGTTCACTTAAGGAAAATAAAGCCAAATGAAGCCGGAAAACTACAGCAGAAAGATCTCAACTGTTCTGCAACAGCAATGATGATGATCATTTCTATTTTTAATGATACTGCTTGCAATAATCATCATCATTATCATCTATACGTAGGAGAATTTTACCTTTAACACCATATAAATTTGCTGTGTGACTATTATAAATATCAATAATAATAATAATAATAATAATAATAATAATAATAATAATAAATGTGGCGCCGTGGCAGAGTGGGTTAAGTCGTCAATTGACTGGATAAGCAACATTGGGGCTGGTCAGTCGTTGGATGGGTGACCGCTCTCCTCGGTGTTGATTCCTTGGGAAAGGATCTTTACCATAATTTCCTCAGTGTACTCAGCTGTAAATGAGTGATGGACTCCTAAGGAGGCAGGATACATGATACAACCCGGAACCCAACACTATAAATACCACCCAGTCGAATTGGAGGACTGTGATAGACAAAAAGAAAGAAAAAAAAGAAAGAAAAAAATAATAATAATAATCTCAGTACAGGAGTTTACCTTTAACACCACAACAAATTTTGCTCTGTGTGACAGTTTTAATTACTACGACTACTAATAATCATTATTATTATCATTATCATTATTATTCGGAATTCAATAATAATAACAATTATTACTATATTTTTTTTTTAGTCCTCCAATTCGACTGGGTGGTATTTATAGTGTGGGGTTCCGGGTTGCATCCTGCCTCCTTAGGAGTCCATCACTCTTCTTACTATGCGCCGTTTCTAGGATCACACTTTCTGCATGAGTCCTGGAGCTACTTCAGCCTCTAGTTTTTCCAGATTCTTTTTCAAGGATCTTGGGATTATGGGTACAATTTCCACTGGCATATCCCATATCCTTCTTATTTCTATTTTCAGGTCTTGATACTTATCCATTTTTTTCCTTTCTTTCTCTTCAACTCCTGGTGTCCATGGTATTGCGACATCAATGAGTGATACTTTCTTCTTGATTTTGTCAATCAACGTCACGTCTGGTCTATTTGCACGTATCACCCTATCTGTTCTGATACCATAGTCCCAGAAGATCTTTGCCTGATCGTTTTCTATCACTCCTTCAGGTTGGTGCTCGTACCACTTATGACTGCGTAGCTGGTGTTTCTTGCACAGGCTCCAGTGGAGGGCTTTTACCACTGAATCATGCCTCTTTTTGTACTGGTTCTGTGCAAGTGATGATTATTATTATTATTATCATTATTATTACCATCATCATCACCATCATTATTATTATTATTATTATTATTATTATTATTATTATTATTGTTGTTGTTTTGTTGTTGTTGTTATAACTATTATCTTGAAAATAATGGTAGTTTTCAACAAATTATTCTTATACAGGGTCTTTTCAATTCTTCTGATAAGAAAAGACCCTGTATAATATTAATTCGTTGAAAACTGCCATTATTTTCAACAAAACATGTATCAAAGAGGGTTTGCTCCCTGTAGTATTATTATTATTATTACTATTATTATTATTATTATGTCTGTGGAGGATTTTAGAGATTTTTCATGTGAGTGGCAATTTTATATAAAAATAATAAAACAATTCAAAAAGTAATCTGTGAAGAGGATTTTTTACCTTCAAATTCATAAAATTCATAAAATTCAGTCTGGTAATTTCAACAAGTGCAGCAGCAGGAACAAAGACAATTATAATAATGTCTCCTGTCTGGAAAAAAAAATCTAGGAGCCAAAAATCCGCAAGGACGACCATTTACCCTATGTGCCAACTTCCATAAACAATCAAGAGAATGGGGAACACATGATAATAACTTGCACCAGAAGAAAAAGGGGAGAACTAAGTAATTAAACGGACGCAGGTAGAAAAATGAGAGAGATAGAGAGAGAGAGAGGAAATTCAGGACATTTCAGGAAATGAGAAATAAATAAAGGATCAAAACAGAGAGAGAGAGAGAGAGAGAGAGAGAGAGAGAGAGAGAGAGAGAGAGAGAGAGAGAGAGAGAGAAATGAAATATAAAATAGGGTGAAAGTTGCTCGTAAGTGAAGCCCGCTGCCCTCTCAATTTGGACATTTAATCACCATTAGGGGGCAAATTAAATCACCCCTTTTTTCACCATTCCCGTACCTACGGCAATATTTGGCAATAATTGTCTTTCATGTCGATCTATTATTCAGCACGAGATGAGAGAGAGAGAGAGAGATTGAGAGAGAGCAGAGAGGGCGGGAGAGATAGAGAGAAGAGAGGGGGGGGGGGGGGGGGGGGGGGGGGGGGGGGGGGGAGGAGAGAGATTTCACTTCAGTTTCAATATGCATGGGTCTGTTATTGTTTCCATTTTTGAACCATAATGAGGGAGAGAGAGAGAGAGAGAGAGAGAGAGAGATGATGGGGGGGGGGGGGGGGGGGGGGGGGGGGGGGGTTCGGCTACGAAAAGCAAGCGGAGCCAAGGGAGAGGGAGGCGTGAATAGGAATGGGTGGGACTCGGATAGGGGTGGGGGGTGGGGTGGGGATAGGTGGAATTGGAGGACGGGGGGTTAGGGGAAGTAGAGCAAAAGGGGAGCCAGTCTCCCCTTATAACCCCTCAGATCAATGCTCTCGCTACTGTATCCCTTTGAGAACGACCCCCTCTATTACAGGCTACTCTCCTCATCTACTTCTCCTCTATACAGGCTCCGGATACTTTTTTTTATCATTATTATTTCCCCTTTATTTACTCTCCTCTCCTCCCCTTTTCCATAAATCGTAAATTCTCTCATTCTCCCTACTCTTCTGTACTTCCTGGAACAATTTACCGATTCTTTAACTGACTTGGATATATCTACTTCAGAGTCTGGTTGTGGAGTGCTGTTATATTTTTCAGCTTCATCTTTGCATTCTTCAAGTTATATTTATCCTCAGCCTTCCCATACAATTATACTGTTTCCAAGTTGACACTTCAATAAGTAGTTTATATTTTCCGTATTAAAACGGCAGTCTTTTCGCATACGTGGGATAGATCTACTTCAGTATCTCAGCCTCAAATATGGTGAGAAATCTCTCTCTCTCTCTCTCTCTCTCTCTCTCTCTCTCTCCTCTCTCTCTCTAACTGCAACCAACGCGGAATGGAAAACGGTTACTCAATTCAATCACACGATGCAAGTAAGCATCCAACATAGCTGAGACATCACCACGTGATCAGACCTCTTCCCGTTCCTCGATCGAAAGAGCCAGATGGATCAATTTCTGGCACCTGGTTTCGCATTATGTGGACATCTTATCGCCGCAGACAAAACAGTTCCGAGCGCACGGGCGCGCACAACCCGAAAACAAGAAACGGTACCGGAATAACCAATTAAAGTGCTACGTTGACGTTTTGATAAGCTAAGCAACTTCGCATGTTTTTCCCGCGTCATCATTATCATCATCATCAATTTTATTCTCAATCCAACGCCGTCTAAACTTCTCTCTCATTACTTCATTATCACCACCACCACCATCATCATCATCATCATCATCATCAGTATCAAATTTCTTCCACCATCTTCCAATATTCGTTCATTAACGTAATCATCACAATCCTGCTTCACCAGACCTTTCACATCACTACTTCATCATCATCACTAACACTATCTCAATCTCAATCCCACATCTCTCTCTCTCTCTCTCTCTCTCTCTCTCTCTCTCTCTCTCGCTTCCCCGACTGAGACATCCATAATGCAGGGGAGCGCTAGCCATCGTCATCATTCTTGAAGAGCAGTCATCGATGATTTGAAAATCAGACGAGTCACTGGCGGGGACGGGGACGATTGGGGAAATCTGGGGCTTTGAATAATCGATCACAAATACTTCTCTTTTGCTTTTATTTAATTATTGTTTTAAGCTATGGAGAGGAATATTAAGATTATTAGATGAGAGCGATGCTATAGCATGACAGGGATTTCCGATTTGAGATAAACTAAAATGGTGTTTTAAGTATTCGATTACAATCGTTTTTCTTATTTTTTTTTTTTTACATAATGAGGCACTCAAACAGCTCTTCCCTATTTTACGATCAATAGGAATCATTTTCTCAAAAATATAAAAACAAGATCAGATGAATCAATTTACAGAAGATTGCAATCGATTCAGTTCACTTCCTTACATACAACAAAATTTGACTTAATAAGTTAAAATTCGGAATTAATTACCACAACTAGCTGAAGTTTGATTAAATAAGCATGACACTCTAAAAATTAAATTCACCCAATCATACTCATGGCCTCTCTGGCCTTATTAAGACTCATAGCAGCCAGGGATTTCTTCATAAAAGAAATACATCTTTATTTTTAAATTATAGAAAGATATTATTAAATTTCCTGCACAATTATAACTACACAAAATTAAGATTGCTGTCAAGTTGCGTAACAGGACCCACAGTAATATAATATGCAGGTGTGTTTAATGACTTCATTGTTTTCCTTGTTAAATAACAGGTACGCTCTGACGAGTTCCATAATGGAATACTATGAAAAACCTCTGCTACCTGCGATTACATGCCAGGTCATCACAGTGCCACAGGCAGGACGTCAACAAGAGCTGAGTTACTCGGAAATATCACGCGTTTAAGCTCTCCACTTCATTACTCTTTATCGTTAAAGATACATATATATATATGTGTGCGTGTTTATGTATGTGTTAGTGTACACACATATTTATATACACATACTATACAATACTATATATAATATATATATATGTGTGTGTATATATTTAAATATATATATATATATATATATATATATATATATGTATTTTTTTTTTTATGTATGTATATCAACTGAAAACAAGAAACGGTGGGCTCTGTTACACCTTACTAAAACTAAAATCATTTTAAAGACAGACTAAGTATTCTGAAGAAATAGAAATCCAAGAGGCCTCACACACAAACACACACACACACACAACAACACACACACACACACACACGAGCGAGCCAGGAATTAGAGAGAGAGAGAGACGAGAGAGAGAGAGAGAGAGAGAGAGAGAGAGAGAGAGGCAACTGACCTGCATTCAATCTCGACGTTGAATGCCGAGACAAAGGAAGAACAGCGGCTGAATAATATAGCAACTTCCAACGCCGCTCTCATCCGAACAGTTCGTTTTTAAAACAGAACAGCGTCAAACTCCACCACAAAACATTCCTCTTTCTCGGTCAAATACCAACAGCCAGCCCATTCTTCGTCTGGTTCTACGTAGTATTCTGTAACATTACTAACTAAATAAACAAATATATACATACACAAATATATATATGTATATATATATATGTATATAAAAGGTTTGCATATATATATAATATAATATATATATATATATAATGTATTATATATTACACAATATATATATACAGATATATATATATATATATATATATATTAATATATATAATATAATCTGTCTATATTAATATATATCTTGTATATATATCTATATATATTATTCTATATAAATATATATATTAATATGCCGTATATATATAATATATATAATATATTATTATATATATATATATAATATCATATATTATAACTTTATAATATATCTATATATATATATATATACACACAAACACACACTCACACACACACACATATATTATATATATATATATATATATATATATATCATATATATATATATATATATATATGGTATACTACTCGCAACTATAATGCATAGCTTCAGATTTTTCGTGGAATGTTATTATATGGACTATTTTCCAACTGGCAAATACAAATATTTTGGAAGGACATATACACATACTAAAATACACACACACACACACCATACATATTATACATATATATATATATTAATATATATATATATATATATATATATGTGTGTGTGTGTGTGTGTGTGTGTGTGTGTGTGTGTGAAGAAGAATAATCTCGGTGTAATATTGTTCGTCATGAATCAAGCTCAGTGGGAATAAAATATCACGATAAAATTACATCACTCAAGATTCGAATCACGACCAGCAGCAACGGCTATTCAAAGACAGCATTAACCTTCTACGGTATTACCACCCTCATTCCCAAAATAGGAGTTTTAATAGACATTTAAGTTTTTGCTAAAAGTAAAATGTTGAAATCATGACTTCGCTACTATCTTTCCCCTTTTCTTTCCATGGAAGAAAAAGTTTCTGTCTGAAAATAAAAAGTAATGAAAACATACAAAAACCAAAATAAATAACAAATATCCACACAACAAATACACAACAACACACATCATCATGAAGAGCTATAAAGAAAACATGATACATACGTAGCTGGAAAATTTTCAATTAAACTTCTGAATGGAAATACTAAAAAGTTTAAATGAATTCATACAATTATTAAGACTAGGGGCGAGCAGAGAGAGAGAGAGAGAGAGAGAGAGAGAGAGAGAGAGAGAGAGAGAGAGAGAGAGAGAGGGAGAGAGAGAAGGGGGGGCGGGGGGTGTCACAGACTTTGGGCTACAAGTTACACTTCATTAGTACACCGAAGCTTCGCTCCTCTCTAGGGGAAGATTACCTGAGGTGTTACAAATTATTAAAGTAATTTCTAATCCTCTATGGCGTTTTCAGTGCCGAATGAGCGGAGTAGGTACGACATGGTTCAGAGATTAATTTCTGTGATCAGGATATCACAGGAGTAAAAAAAATTTACGGTTACTACTACTACTACTACTACTACTACTACTATTATATTGTTATTATCATATTTGGAAGGAGTCCCTTTTTTAGGGAAGTTTTATTAAAAACAACATTTGTTTCAACGGCATTTACTTGTAGAGAGTCTTATCATCAACATCATCATCATTATTATTATTATTATTATTATTATTATTATTTATTATTATTATTATTATTATTAAACAACCAAAAAGGGGCCACTGAATTAAGGTTTTCAGAAAATATAGAATTGATCTGAAAGAAGTTACAGAAGGTAATAAAAAATAACAGAAAGAAAAGATCACCCATTACAAAAAAAAAAAAAGACAATCAAAAATTAACAAATAAATAAATCTAAAAAATATAAGTAAATCTGTAATATACAAAGTGATGTGTTTCAGGATATAATAATAATAATAATAAATAATAACTAATAATAATAATAATAATAATAATAATAATAATAATAATAATAATAATAATGGATCACTTCACCGGCGAAGAAAAGCTCACTCTTTCTCTTACTAAAATTCTTCTAGAATGTCATTAGTAAACATGACATGTCAACGAACCAGACAAACAGT
Source organism: Macrobrachium nipponense (assembly GCF_015104395.2). Taxonomy (NCBI): domain Eukaryota; kingdom Metazoa; phylum Arthropoda; class Malacostraca; order Decapoda; family Palaemonidae; genus Macrobrachium; species Macrobrachium nipponense. The sequence continues at coordinate 79,864,983 of NC_061109.1, forward strand.
AAAAGGTTGGACGTAGACTGAAAATATATCTTTGAAAAAAAAAATTAAAAGTTATCTACAACCTCACAATTTAAAAAGGTAATACACTCACTCCGCCGGGATATTATGCTCCATTTGGACGTACTTCCTGCTACATCATAATAATAAAATAAATTCACTATGCATAGATAAGTACCTCAATAGGACGCATTTATCTGCAAAAACATCATAATAAGAGATACCATCATACACACGGATATAAAAAGTATCATGGGAGTTAATCTGATATTTAAAACATGTATATAATTTACAGCACAGCACTAGAAATAAACAATCTTAATACACACACACACACACACGTACACACACACATAATTATTTATATATATATATATATATATATATATATATATAATATATGCTTAAAAATCACAGAGATACACATGACTTCATTGAATAACCGATTATCACCAACACAATTATATATAAGATAATTCTAAAATACTGAAGTGAATATAAACATATAATATTATATATATATATATATAATCGTATATATATATATATATATAGTATATATATGTGTGTGTGTGTGTGTGTGTGTGTGTGTGTGTGTGTATATATAAATATAAATATATATATATATATATATATATATATATATATATATATATATATATATATCTATATATATATAGCCAAGGCCAAAAGAAAAATAAAAGGAGTACCTCGAAAATGTGTTGAAATAACACGAAAAGCGCTCGGTACTCCTTTTATTTTCCTGTGGCCTTGGCTAAATATATTGTCACGCGCTATTTAGTGACATATAAGAATATATATATATACATATATATATATATATATATATATAGATATATATATATATATAATATATATATATATATCATATATATATATATATATATATATATATATATATATATATATACACACACACACACACACACACACACAACCGCCAGCTGTCTCTTATTGGCGCCGTGGTATATCTCATATGGCTGACTTGAGTACCTTTGTGTACTCTACAGTATCTGCGATATATATATTTATATATATATATATATATATATATATATATATATATATATATATATATATATATATATATATCACAGATACTGTAGAGTACACAAAGGTACTCAAGTCAGCCATATGAGATATACCACGGCGCCAATAGAGACAGCTGGCGGTTGTAACCAAAATTAAAAAGGATGACGTCATAAATCCCAACCAATGGCAACACGATTTCTAAAATGATTGACGAATAGCGTTATTTGTTTACAAAGTGTGTTCGGAAGGTATATTTTGGCTACGGCTTATATAGCCAAACTTTTATTTGTGTGGATCACATTTTGAATTAACTAAAACATGCCTGGTAAAAATGGTGTAAAGAGAAAATCCTGGATGCAAGGTGTCAAGTTCAAGTTTAGAATGCATGGTGTCGAACTAAACATTCTACACCATGAAAAATTCGAATGGAGTATCTTTCGTACTCTATAGTACTTTGGTGTATATATATATATATATATATATATATATATATATATATATATATATATATATATATATATATACATATATATATATATATATATATATATACATATATATATATATATATATATACATATATAATATAATATATAATATTCATATATATATATATATATATATATATATATATATATATATATATATACACACACACACATATATAGATATATATATATATATATATATATATATATATATATATATATTTAATATATATGTGTGTGTGTGTGTGTGTGTGTGTATAAGAACAATATATAGGTTTTATCAATATCCTGATAAGATGCGATAGCAAAAGAGAGAGAGAGAGAGAGAGAGAGATCCACCAACCAACTGAAGGAGAAAATCAAAGACTTCCCCCGGACTGCGAAGGGAAAGGAACCGCCCTCTTTCCCTCGACTTCGAAAACAGACCCACACCACCGAACGAAGGTGGAAGGCGCAACGCGCCGATAACGTTCGGGAGGGAGGAAAAATGCAAATGCAGACAAAATGATCAAGATAGGAACACCGGTTTCATCCTCTAATTTCCGGTGCCGGTCGTAAACGAGGCTGTGCAGGCTGCTGGCGCTGCAGAAGGAAGCTTTCAGCGCGCCCTGGATCTTCTTGGCAAGACCTGTTACGACAGGAGAAAACATGAGAGAGAGAGCGCGCGTGCCACACACACAAACACACACACATATGAGCACAGTAAAGTTGGCTGTTTATTCTAATATGAGACAATACGGCTGTAATTAATTCCTTTCATTTTCGTTCAGCAGCAGCCATTGCACGTTACGGCAAGATTCAGCTCCAGGAGGCGAAAGTGAAACAGGTTCTCGTTGCTTTTCTGAGAATATCCTGCAGGGGAAATTATTTGCAGTTGCTGGACCATTGAGAAATTGTAATTATTTGTAAGAAATACAGTTACTGGCAGTTGCTGAAGCACATAAGCACTATATTTATTTGCAGTTGATGACACATAGGAATTGTAATTATTTGTAGTTGCTGACCATTAAGGAAGTATAATTATTTTCAGTAGCTGACGCATTTGGGTATTGTTATTAGTTGTGGATTCTGACGCATTTAAGAATTGCAATTACTTGTAGCTGCTGCCCATTTAGGAACTCCAATTACTTACAGTTGCTGACACATTTATGAATTGTAATTATTTGTAGTTGCTGCCCTATTTAGAAATTGTAATTATTTGTAGCTGTTGCCCTGTTCATGAATGGTAATTATTTGTAGCTACTGGCGCATATAGTTCCTAGATGCGCCAGCAACTACAAATTATTACCATTCTTGGCATTCTGATACACCTCTGGAACACCATCAGATTCTACAGTTTGGGCACAAAGCCTCAGCACACGAACCTCAAGAGTGTATCAGGAGCGGCTCAGGTGTCAATCAATGAAAACACAAGGGAGTGACGATATTGACACAGACGGATAGGAGGAGGAGGAGGAGGAGGAGGAGGAAAAGGGAGGCATTCATAATGCAGGACAAAGAAAGCTCTGAAGAATAAATAATTTTCGCGATGGAACTGGAGCACAGATACTGGAAAACGAAAAGCGTTGTGAAAACACCAAAATTTTGAACTTAGGACAAATTTATAATAATAATAATAATAATGAAAGCTGTTACCGATGTCGCTGCTGCATTCCTCATCAATATTTCATAACAAAACGAAACTTCCCTCACGAAGTTCTCTTAACTTTTCATCAATGCATAATGAAATAGTGGAGAGTCTCTCTCTCTCTCTCTCTCTCTCTCTCTCTCTCTCTCTCTCTCTCTCTCTCTCTCTCTCTCTCTCTCGTCGTGTCGTTATTACAAAAAATTAAAACAATAACAGACCCAAGCATAATGAAACCGAGTTGAAACCTCCCTCTCTCTCTCTCTCTCTCTCTCTCTCTAGAGCAGTTGTAAGATTACTGAATAATGATTCCACTTGGCACGAAAATGGTGTCTATCGTCACGATTTTTAAAATTAAATATCCACACAAGAACTCAACACTCAAATCAAGCTTAAGTATTCGTGAAATGTCTTATTTAATAATAAACACATATATACATACATGTATATACACACACACATACACACAACGGAGAAATTTCCTAAGTTTAAATCAGCTAACAGGTTATGTGTTTTTTGCATCATTCATATTCAAAAGCCCTCAGCAAAGAGTCAAGAAATATAATAAAATTCAGCATCGAAAATGCAGTAATGTCTTGCTGTCGAACTTCATTCCTCACACCGTTGGACTGTGGAACAGTATTCATAAGGATGTACAATTACAACCTCAAAGTTCAATAGAAGATACGATGCATTACAACCCTAGCCCAATTCCTTATATTCTAATATCTTTAAATGTTCATCTATTAATATGTACATTTATCCTTTTCCTTTTCTAATAGATGATCTCTTTCTGTATTTCCTTTTATCTTCTGTACCTTCTTTCCAAAGAACACCTTATTCTTTAGAAGATTGAACCTTTGCCTCGAAAAAAAAAATCATTATAAAAAAAATCTACTTTTCATTCAATTCCGTTGAACCTTACAAACATTCATAAGAGTAAGCCTCTCTCACTCTCTCATGCACACAAATGCAAAGAACGTACAATGGAATATATATATATATATATATATATATATATATATATATATATACATATATATATATACTATATATATATATATATATATATACACACACACATATATATATATATATATATTAATATATATATATATATATATATATATAATAAGCTATTAAACACTTGACTCTCGCAGAATTCTTAAGATTAAATTCTCTCTCACTCTCTATCAACAAGCAGAATTCTTAATAGCTT
>NC_061109.1:79874363-79884363 GCF_015104395.2 Macrobrachium nipponense
GCACCCCTTCTAATCTATCTATGTCCTTTCTTTTAAGGTTGCTGACCAAAACTGTACTGCATATTCAAGATCTAACTATTGATGTGTAGAGCTGCAACACCGTTTCCTTATTTCTGTATTTGAACTGACTCATGTATCCCACTAGTTTCTGTGCCTTTTTATCAGCTTTTATGCATTGTTTTGTGGATTTTAAGTCCTTGGTAATAATGACTACTAGGTCCTTCTCTTGTTCTACACTATTTAAGTCATTCCCAAGCAGCATGTAGTTGGGATGAGGGTTGTTTGTTCCTATTTGTAACACTTTACACTCATCCAAGTTGAAAGGCATTTGCCATCTTTTCGACCACTCTCCTATTTTTTTAAGATAATTTCTTAACCTTTCAACCGTATCTGTCTGGTGCTTTTACACCTAGTTTGGTGTTCTGCTAATATGGCTATCATGTTAGTTAAGCCTACATCAATGTCATTAATATAAATAAAAAACAAGAGGGCCAAAGACAGACCCCTAAGGAACTCCTCATGTCACATCTACCCATTCTGATTCCTCATCATCTATTACGACTATTTCTCCCATTTCCTAAAGTTCTAACTTTTGTCATTAGTTTCTTGCGTGGAACTTTGTGAAAGGCCTTTTGGACATCTAAGTACAGAATATCTATTGCTCTACTACTGTTGTAAATACCAAGCATGTTATTAAAAAGCTCCAAGTGGTTTGATAGGCAGATCTGTTTTGTCTGAAACCGTGTTGGTTGTTTAACAAGTTGTTTCTATCAATGTGATCCACAATTTGATTTGCAATTATGGACTCAAAAATTTTACAAACGATCGGCGTTAGACAGGGGGGGGAAAAAATTTTTTTTGGCCTCTAATTTCCATGGTCTTCTCCGTGGACCTAAACTGGGCACACATTACCTAGTTTCCATCCTCTGGGTGAATTTCGTTGTTCTGCACTTTTTCTGTAGTTTATATAGGTGAGGAACTATCTCCTCTTTTAATACATTAATTTCTCTTGGATGAATCCATCCACGCCAGATTTGAACTTGTTCAGCTTGTCTATTTTGTTTTTAATGTCCTCTATATTATTTTGTCCAGTGGTTCTGTCCCTTCACATTTAATAGCAGCTTCTGGTATTGAGGTAGTGTCTTCAGTTGCGAAAACACTAGCAAAAAACTTATTCAATAACTCTGCTTTTTCCAAGTCTGAGTTCACCAGGTTTCCTCAATTGTTCCTTAGGAGACTTATGCTATTTTCTATTGGTTTCCTACAATTAACATGCACAAAGAATTCTTTTGGGATTTCCTTACAAACAGATGCAACTCTCTTATCCTCATTTATCTTTGCATTTCTTACTAACTGGTCCACCATTCTACAGAGTTCTTTATGCCTGCTTGCCTCTTCTAGTGTTGGGCATGGGTTCATTAATTTGTGCAATTTGCCTCTATCTCTTATTTTACTTTTAATTTCTCTGTTGAACCACTTAGGCTGAGGGTTGTTATTTGTAGTATTTCCTTTAATGGTATACATCTAGAGCGGTTTTCTGTGTATTCCTTTATAAATGCTTCCCAGTACTTGTCTATGGCCGTTTTCTCTAGATGTGTAACATAGGTATTGATGGTGGTCTAATCTCATTATTATCTTCTTTTTTATGTTGAGAGAAGAGCGAGAAAGAGGAGACGAGAGAGAGAGAAGAGAGATAGAGAGAGAGAAGGGATAGAGATGAGAGAGAGAGAGAGAGAGAGACAAATTGCGTTTATGATTGATGAATCTATTTATTTTAATCCATTCGATTTTACATTCCTACTATTCCCTTCCAACCTCTAAAAGAAAGAAACAAAGAAAAAAACAGTGATGAATAAATAAAGACATAAATAAAGGGTTCTTAAATTTATGAGCATGGAGGAGATGGAGCGTGACAGTATTATTTTTTCTTTTCTTTTAAGGAATTATGTTTTCCAAGTCTAATAGCTTAATTAGCTTACTCTGCACAGCTCCTGTTCCAAACTGCAACATTTTCCATGCGAAGTCAAGTTTTACTTTCCTACAATAACTTCGCATTTCACAAAATGAAAACTACCACAATCTCCACTAAACAGCAAAAAAAACCTTCCATGATAATCCCCCACTACATACACATATACATATAAACCTGATTACATACATGCACACACAAACACACCTTCTCTACTTAATATAAAAATTAACAGCAACCAAATAAATGGGAAAATACCTTTCATTTCAACTTTTTCCCTGTATGTTTATGATTTTGCTCACGTATGTTGCACAAACAAAAAAGCCACCGAATTAGTAGGGAAAGGTTTTAATATAAAAAATTCTCTCTCTCTCTCTCTCAAAGTCGTTTCAAGATTTTGCAGCGTCGTGAGATTTACTGCGTCGCGTTTCTTAACAAAAGGGATCGCAGCTCCCTCTTCTCTACCCACCCCCATCCCAACCTCAGCCTAACACCACCACCACCTCCTTCTCCTCCGAGCTCCCACCCCAAAAAGAGGATTACTCGACGAAAAGAAATTCCTGGGTAATGAATGTATATTGTAAAGAATAGAATCACCCTCATGCATAATCTTTAATCTTTTCTGAGGAAGCCTTCACTGCAAAAGTTTCCCCCGTTCTTTAGCATACAATGGTGGGAGGCAGTTACACAAGCATGCATGTCTGCATGACTATTTACCTATTTATCTCGATATGAATTTTATTATATTTAATCTCTTGCCAGCCGAATGGTAGAGTACTCGTCACCGAAGTCAGAGGTCATTGCTGTCCGTGGATCGAATCCGCCAGTGACAAACACTTATCAATTGTAATTCCCCCATCGGTATTACTTCGAGGTAAAAAAAAAAAAAAAAAAAAAAAAAAAGACGCCATGGTACATTCGAGGTCAGGCGAATTGGATACCAAGCTACATTTGTAGATTAATGTTTGGTAATATACATATACATATACACAGACATATATATATATATATATTATATAACATATATATGTATATATATATATATATATATATTATATAATACACACACACACATATATATATATATATATATATATATATATATATATAGATATATACATATTAATATACACTCGTATAACATGAGAAGGTGAAAACTATTTACAGCCACTGTGAGCTCATTCAACGATTTTCATCATGGTAATTTACGAATGATGAATCAAAGCTTATCACGATCTAAACCTGAAACAGGTATATATCATTTTCGTGAAGGCTTGCAATCTTCGATATTAGTCTATCTGATGATTAGCGCGGGTTCACCGATGTCCGTCCGTTCCATGACAGAAATTTTGAATTAACAAATTAATATATTTGTAAGCTGAACTTCATCTGCAATCATTTATCCTATTGATGACGTTGACTGCGTACCCTAAAAACCCACTCAGTTGCCGACGTTTCATGACACAGTCACATTTTCAAGGGTAAAAAATAAGAAAATCATTTACATTACAGATAGAATCACGTACTTAAAAAACTATAAAAAAAAAAAAAATAGAATTCTCAAAAATGGAAATGCAGCATAAAAACAGGTGGATATGTGTATGTATAGTATATATATATATATATATATATATATATATATATATATATATATATATTATCATTATTATCATTATTATCATTATTATTGGGGAAACATAGAGGAGGGGTGGTATTTATATATTCAGGGAGAGCGCTCTCCGATATATAATATCATCCTTCCTCTATGACGCATCTACTCCTCACTACAGCAAGAAGTCTTTGCCCGTCCTGCCGAACGAAAGTGAACCCCCACTGCCATACTACTGTACTGGGACCAAGGACCACTCAAGAAATCCGCCCTGCCATTCATCTCGGAGTTTCCATAATTAAACTGCCTCTCCCCCCCCCCCACCCTCCTCCTCCTCCGTCGTCAGGGCAAAAGCACACATCGTCCATCAAGAGGATAAGACGGCGATATGAGGTGCAAACGTGCTTCAAAGTTATGCCTCACTCTGTCATTCGATACGACGCCTTTGGGGTGTGTGTGTGTGTGTGTGTGTGTGTGTGTGTGTGTGTGTGTGTCAAGTACGGGAAGCAAGCAAGCTTCAGAAATTGGAAGCCTTTCCGCTTCACAATAGTAACAATAATAACTTGAAAATACTCAAAGAAGCATGAGTCTTGATATGGAGACACACATCCAGTCCTGTATGGGAATCGAACATATTCCCGAAAACTCTCTATAGTGAATAATTTTTAAATATAGTTACCCATAAATAACTGAGGAAGTGTTTCTCCAATAATAATAATAATAATAATAATAATAATAATAATAATAATAATAATAATAATAATAATAAGCATGGCATGGATAGACTATAAGAAAGCCTTCGACATGGTACCACACACATGGCTAATAGAATTCCTGAAAATATATGGGCAGAGGAAAACACCATCAGCTTCCTCAAAAATACAATGCGCAACTGGAATACAATACTTACAAGCTCTGGAATAAGACTAGCAGAGGTTAATATCAGGAGAGGGATCTTCCAGGGCGACTCACTGTCCCCACTACTCTTCGTAGTAGCCATGATTCCCATGACAAAAGTACTACAGAAGATGGATGCCGGGTACCAACTCAAGAAAAGAGGCAACAAAATCAACCATCTGATGTTCATGGACGACATCAAGCTGTATGGTAAGAGCATCAAGGAAATAAGATACCCTAATCCCGACTGTAAGGATTGTATCTAGGGACATCAGGATGGAGTTTGGAATAGAAAAATGGGCCTTAGTCAACATACAAAAGGGCAAAGTAACAAGGACTGAAGGGATAAAGCTACCAGATGGGAACAACATCAACCACATAGATGAGACGGGATACAAATACCTGGAAATAATGGAAGGAGGGGATATAAAACATCAAGAGATGAAGGACACGATCAGGAAAGAATATATGCAGAGACTCAAGGCGATACTCAAGTCAAAACTCAACGCCAGAAATATGATAAAAGCCATCAACACATGGGCAGTGCCAGTAATCAGATACAGCACAGGAATAGTGGAATGGACGAAGGCAGAACTTCGCAGCATAGACCAGAAACGAGGAAACATATGACAATACACAAAGCACTACACCCAAGAGCAAATACGGACAGTCTAAACATAACACGAAAGAAAGGAGGGAGGGGACTACTAAGCATAGGGTGATACGTGCAAATAGACCAGACGTGACGTTGATTGACAAAATCAAGAAGAAAATATCACTCATTGATGTCGCAATACCATGGGACACCAGAGTTGATGAGAAAGAGAGGGAAAAAATGGATAAGTATCAAGACCTGAAAATAGAAATAAGAAGGATATGGGATATGCCAGTGGAAATTGTACCCATAATCATAGGAACACTAGGCACGATCCCAAGATCCCTGAAAAGGAATCTGAAAAAACTAGAGCTGAAGTAGCTCCAGGACTCAATGCAAAAGAGTGTGATCCTAGAAACGGCGCACATAATAAGAAAAGTGATGGACTCCTAAGGAGGTAGGATGCAACCCGGAACCCCACACTATAAATACCACCCAGTCGAATTAGAGGACTGTGATAGAGCAAAAAAAAAGTAAAATAAAATAAAAACAAAATAATAATAATAATAATAATAATAATAATAATAATAATAATAATAATAATAATATTAATAATAATAATAATTCATAAAGATCTAATACCAGCACGAGTCAGTAAAATGGTGAAGAAATTCACAATGGACAATGGTGTAAAAGTAAATACATATTAGAAATATTTATACAAAACCAGGGCTTTCGAGGACCTGATCGACTGAGATGGAGAATCGAGAAGGTTCTCAAAATTTCTCGTTTTGTATGTATGTATGTATGTATGTATGTATGTATGTATGTATGTATGTATGTATGTATATTTGTAATATATATTTTCATTTACGCCATCGTGGACTTCTCTACAATAATAATAATAATAATAATAATAATAATAATAATAATAATAATAATAATAATAATAATAATAATAATAATAATATGGTTTATTTAACTGTCTGCTTTTTGTTGGATAGCAAACTTATAAACTAAGTTCTGTGGAATTTTTTCGAAAATTTTACCAAAACTCGTGACAAATATGCAGTAATAACATTTTGCGAGTTCTGAGGTTGAAGGACTCTCTCTCTCTCTCTCTCTCTCTCTCTTTCTATCAGCATTTGTGCACGGAAACTGAAGAAGTCCCAAGTGCCCTTATCAGATATTTGTGGCTTCCCAGAACTGTTAAGATGATTATTCGAAGCGAAAAACTTCCATATGGAACAAGTCTTGACATTCACTACCTTACTATGAAAGCTACAGCAGAAAGAAAACCACAATATATACTTAAAAACAGGACAACACAGACATCGGAAGCAAACAAATAGACATGGACAAATCACCGAGTAGGTATTTATCAAGACACTTATAAAGATAAATTTACCTGAGTACTTCTCATAGCTGACCTGACTCCGGCCTAAATACATTATTTTCTTTTCAACACACCAGTAGTTCTCGTTAATCATTGTGACCCAATACTAATCACATCCAAGTCGTCTGGTCGGTTCGTACGACAATGGATATAAATTTCTAAAAAACTCTTGTATGCTGCAACTATAAAAAGTCTCTCTCTCTCTCTCTCTCTCTCTCTCTCTCTCTCTCTCTCTCTCTCTCTCTCTCTGTTACAAATACAAATATATATATGTATGCATGTATGTATGTACGGTGTGTGCGTGTATTTGTGAACAAGCTGAGTGAAAAATGAGAGAGAGAGAGAGGAGAGAGAGAGAGAGAGAGAGAGAGAGAGAGAGAGGAAACCACGAAGCTGAACGAGAGTAATTCCTTGCCACTCAGGAGACATATTGTTCTAGATCACAAAGCGAGAAGGTAGTGTGTGTGTAAGAGCGGACTCTCCAGTTACCTTATACGCTTTACCCTCCTCCGGTACAGCCTTCTACCATTAACACTTCTGCTGTCAGAAAAACAAAAACAAAAAAATAAAATAAACACTTCATCAGGAATGCCTGACCTTGGAAAAAAAAACAAAAATACCTGGGTAAACGCAGCGAATAAAGCTACGCCAAATTACACCAAGGAAAGTCAACGAAAGGCAAAAAGGAGAAAAAAAAAAAGTCCAAACAAACATAGCGACAAATTTACCGAGTGGAAGTCGACAACGGATTGATTTCGGAAAGGCCCCGTTTTTCAGCAAATGTTTTCGCTTCTGCTGGAAACTGTTTTCAGTTTTTTTTTTTTTTTAACATTCTTCTATAAAAACTTACCTACTTCAGGGCATGCTCCTAACACTTGACACACACACACACACACACACACACACACACACACACACACGCATACACAGAGGAGGATGTTGGTTCCAGAGAGAATGTCTATACGAAGGTCTCTGCAACAATCGTATTTAAACTGCTGATTCATGAATGAACAACAAATACAGAAAACTTCCACTACAACTACAATGCTCACCAGCAGTGCGTCAAACGCCCTAAACACCTGGTCGCTCAAAACTACCTTGCTCGGGTACCCTCTTGTACCCAGTACGTTAAACTTCTTTCCAATAACTTCTTTGCCCCATCCATTTCATACTTCCTAGATCTTCCTAGATCTTCACTCTACAAACAGTTCTGAATGTCACAATCTTTTCAACATACAGTCGCCAATTCTTTCCATATGACGAAACGACTGAAAACACGGATTCATGTTGTCACTTTCATTTACAGTCTTTAAGCCACTGTTATGTATCTACTTACTTCTCGACCATTCCTCTCTCTCTCTCTCTCTCTCTCTCTCTCTCTCTCTCTCTCTCTCTCTCTCTCTCCGTCATGTTCCTCGACACTGAAAAGAAGTGCATTATTGTGACGGATATCCTTATAATGAATCTTTTGAGCATGCAAAAGAGCCTCGGGATAAATCTCTCTCTCTCTCTCTCTCTCTCTCTCTCTCTCTCTCTCTCTCTCTCTCTCTCTCTCTCTCTGAGATACAAAATTAGCTTACTAAAGTAAACTGTAATACATATTTGTTATAAAATTTCCCTTATGAAAGAAGCTTTAACGTACTGAGGAAAATTTAATGTCTTCCAGATGTCGTGTAAAAGAATTATAAGAGTATAATGATATCATGAAATCCAATCTCTACTTTTCTCTATCAAATGGCAAGTTTTTTTGTTTTTTTTTGAAGCACTCCCTCAAAATAAAATATCCTACTGTTTACTGAAAGTAAATATACGACAAAATGAGGTAATGTTAGAATTACAGAGCTCCCTCTCTCAGTTCAAAAATCACCTTTTTTTGAAAAATATATGCGGCAAAATATATCACGAATACGCTCAGTATTTACCCACTTTCCCTACGTTATTAACCAAAGTTTTATTAAGGATTTCTCTATACTTATATGTCCAAAAATTAAATCTTGAAAAAATTATCTCAAGTGATAATTCACTATAACCGCCTAGAACCACAGATCATACCGAAAACTAATAAAAAAAACCTACGTTTGTATTTCGAACGGTTTGTATCACGCATAAAAATTTCATTTCCATTTATAAAACTCGTATCAGAACAGATATAAAAAAAAGTCTATTATACAGAGACGGAGACAATATAGCGTAAGTCCACCGCACACATCAGGGGAAGGAAAAAGAAATAAACAAAATACATAATAAAATTAGAAACCTTAACATAAGAAAAGTTGGAGAATTTTATACTCTAGAGGTGCAAAGTACATAGACATCCAGTTTTTCTATCTCTGAGGAATGTGGGTTATGACATGTACTTATGCACATGCATACGTATACATACATATGTATATATTTATACATTATTGTCTGTGTATGTATGTATGTATATAATAATATCAAGTAAAATTTTCAGCCCGTGGACCAGCAATCGTAACTAGAACTGAATAAGTTGATACAAAATATATATAAATTACATACAACGGTCAACATTAAAATCACGACAGCCAGAATGTCAACTGGCATGTAACAAGAATGTTTCAATGAAAAATACTAATATTATCGAAAATAATAACAATGCCAAAACGACAAATAAAATTTATTAATAAACTCCTTTTGTTATATCCACAAAACCCCATTTTACATTCCCATTACATTCCCAGGATACTACAAACAATTCTTTTGTACGCACAATTAATAAAACAATTGTAATAACAAAATATAAAACTTGAATGCATATGCTCTCTCTTTCAACCACAAAATTCCATTTCCTCCGAGGGCATTTTATATTCACAACACACCAAGACGGCATTACTCGGTGTACTACAGGATAAAAAAAGAAAAAAGAAAAAATAAACAATCGATTTCCTGTCACCACAAAAGATGCTGAGCTATCCAGATGACGCAGACAGGGGATGGAGAGAGAGAGAAAGAGAGAGAGAGAGATTGGGTAAAGGAGCCTTCTATAAATCCACCTGTACAGGTACTTTATAGGAAACACAGCAACGCCAATCGCCTTCATTTTCCACACGTTGCTGTAAAATAGTTATTTCGGTATGTGAATATTAATTTTAAAATGATATTATGATTATTACTACTAACATAGGATGTGGCAGTGATGAATTCAAGAAAATACGATAAGAGGAACAGGAGAAAACGAGACGTGATAAAAGAATCATAAACTTTTATCGTCAATAATACTGTTATTACTGGCAATAATTCTATAATTGTATTCTACCTTCGGCCGCCACGTAAACATAACTATTTGCCTTTTTTTTTCAAATGCCACAATGCTAGGAATGAAGTCTTCCGATGAGAGAGAGAGAGAGAGAGAGAGAGAGAGAGAGAGAGAGAGAGAGAGAGGCACTTCCCTTGAGTAAGGGCATTAAGATAATTTTACGGGGCATTTTATGAGCAGGCCTAGGAAGCTACCAACATGCAAATGATAAGATCCTGAGCAAAAAAAAAAAGAAAAAAGAAAGAAAGAAAAAAAAC
>NC_061109.1:79889363-79891863 GCF_015104395.2 Macrobrachium nipponense
ATGACTGAAAAGCTGGAAGTATATATACTACTCTCTCTCTCATCAAGCCAAACAGACCTCCAATTCACGAGCGACGAAAACAACACCCGACTCTCCAATGACAGGAGAGAGAGAGAGAGAGAGAGAGAGAGAGAGAGAGAGAGAGAGAGAGAGAGAGAGGTCTGTTTGTATTTCCAATGGACCGTCATTCGTCAATTCAATTAAATCAGTGATCGGCACCAAATCGGATTAGAGCCTCAACCCGCGCTTTAAACCACCGGATCTGCGAGAGCAACAATTTCCCTGTTAACACGAACTTTTTATTTATTTATTTATTTTTTTTTTTTTTGGGGGGGCACGTGACTTTTCTTTTATCCTCATACTCCTCCTCTTCCTCATCATTCCCTTCCTGCTTCCTCCGCCACGCCTTCTTGGGGATCAGCCGATTGTCTTCTTCCTATTCTCCTCTTTCTTCTTCATCCTTTCCGCCTCTTCCACCTCCTCCTCCTCCTCCTCCTCCTCCTCCTACTTCTTCTCCCTCTTCTCCTCATGCGTGACCTTTGTCCTGCCTTGCACAGGATTCGGCTATAATTGGCTTCTTTATCGGACCTTTGTCCCACCTCCCTAATTTGTCTTCTTATGTTCTTGTAGTCCCACCTTCGCTCGGAATCGGCTGCTGTGTGTGTGTGTGTGTGTGTCCTTTGTCTCAGCAATCTAATAAGATAGGCCACTCATTATTTTCTTCCTGCGTTCTTTGTCCAACTTCCTGAATGCTCTGGGTGTAAAGTAATAACAATCAAAAGTTTCATATTTTGTCAGTTAAATTATAATTTCTTTCAGTAAGTTTATAATTGGATTAATTGCAAATTTTTAAGTTTCTGACAAGATTTCGCTGATCAATGTTTTTAACCCTGATAGCCGCTGCTGATAATACTTTGGACATTCACACAACATACGAAAAATTTGTTACGTGAATGTCCAAAGTATTATCAGTAGCGGCTATCCAGTTTTGAAAATAAATCGGTCAGCAAACCTTGTCAGAAACTTCACAACAATTATAACTAATCCAATTATAAACTCTCTGAAAAAACTGTAATTCAACTGACACAATAAAAAATAAAACACGTAAGTAAAAACACATCCTTCGGGTCAGCCCTATGACAGCTGATAAGTTTCAGCTCAGTGGTCTGGTAAAACCATTTTAATGATGATAATCTTCAGGAATAAGTCGCTGGCCTTCTTCACCACACGATTGTGATTGCCTGATCATCAGTTTTTCCAAACGATCTTTGCACAACTTCTTACGGAGCCGGTTGCTCGCTTTCTTCATCAAATGATCTGCCACAACCACAGTGGTTGCCAGGAAGTGTAAGAAATGAGAGAGAGAGAGAGAGAGAGAGAGAGAGAGAGAGAGAGAGAGAGAGAGAGAGAGAGCGAATGTAATGTCATAAGGATGAGAAAAATCTCGATGATGGCATTCCAGTTATTGAAAGGAGGAAAAGAAAGAAGACTAATTGCATCCTTTTAAATCAAGGTAGGAAAAGATGAAAAAAAATACGATAACGAAATAAATTTTAGTTTCTTATCTCCCCAACTGTAAACAGTACACGAACAGAGCCAAAAGAGTGAGAGGCAATGCAAACAAGAGGAGCGAGAGAAGAGGAAAAATTTTCCAAAAATACTGAACAGGACTCAGAGAGACAAAGGGAAGTAGGCTCCCCTCCGAAGGCAAATATGTACGGAAATGAATAAGCCAAGGAAAAAATAAAGATATCTAGGCAAATAAATCTGAGGTAATTATAAAAGTGAGTAAATAAATATGAAAACAAAGAAAGAATAAGGATAAAGGTACATCTGCAAGTGCAAAAAAAAAAAAAAAAAAAAAAAAAAAAATACGCGTAACTCTCAACATATTTCCCCAAAACAGACACAATATAACATGGAAAGCATCAGCTTGCCAGGCATCGAGTTTTTTTTCACAAAATATTGTGTTATCGTAGCAAAACAGGAATTTATTGTCAATCTTACGTCCCTCGCAAATACTTAACGTGGTAAATTCTCCCTACGGGAATGTGCAACAAAAAACCAAAGTTTTTAAATCTCACGAGTAGATTAACTTTTCCTGGCACTTCAAAAGTTGTACCTCAAAAACTCTCAAATGGTATTCAGAATGCCAAAAAAAGGGGGTCACAAAAAGCATTTATTACCATAAACTCCTTCCCCTCAAAAAAGGTAATTCATCAGCGTCCCCCCCCCCCAAAAAAAATCAAAAGGCGGTAATCAAAAGGCGTCCATCACACTAAAAATTGTCATACGCGTCCGTTAGGGGAAAAAAAAATCACCCCACTACACGGAGAAATAAAAAAATAGACAGGTTAAGGGGAAACAGAGAAAAGAGACAACCGAAGGTAAGGGAGAACGTGGTGGACGGTGGGAGGGAAGGAAGATGGTCTACAGAAGTGGGGGAGACACAAGGGAATAGTGGAATGGGGAGAAGGGAGATGTTTTTGAGAGGGAGGGG
>NC_061109.1:79896863-79901863 GCF_015104395.2 Macrobrachium nipponense
AAGGAAGGCAACTTAGCTAATATTTACCTTAGCTCTTTTTTTGTCTTTTTTTTTTTCAGGTAAACATTGAATTTATATCCTGCCGTGACCTGAGTTGCGTGCGACCTAGGATAATTCATAACGAGAAAGATTATAAATAACCATCCCTTCATGCGAGAGAGAGAGAAGGTCCAATATTTGCATTGCCATTTCTTCCTTCATTTACTCTGGTGACAGCTTCCATCACTCCACTAGATATACGGGCTTCTACGAGCAAGAGTCCGTGCTGGCATAAATCCAGCTTAATCAATAACATCAGCAACTCCACGACCAGCTTTGGAACTCATAACCTTTCTTTCTCTAAGCGACATAATCTGGGCCATACCTCACTTTTTTTTTTTATTCTGGGCTCTATGAGTGAAATGGAATGACCATTCCTTTGGGCTCAGCATTCCAGAAAAAGAAGTAAACAAATATATAAAGCAAATATTTAGTAACGCTTCCTTATAACAGGAAGAGGTAATGAAAGAAATCACTACTTGACAAATATATTCCAAGGTCGCATAAATCTCCACCGTAATGACCTGATTCGGTGACAAGGAGAGAGAGAGAGAGAGAGAGAGAGAGAGAGAGAGAGAGAGAGAGAGAGAGAGATCATCTCATCATGATGAAGGAGATCTCGGTCTGATTCTAATTACTAAAACCTACCGTGAGTGAGTAAGAGAGTGAGTGTGTGCGGGGGAATAGTGATTATTTATGTGATGACAGAGAGGAGTTTTAATTAACGACGTGCCTCTGGACCCTTAGACGCCTGATTTACTGATAAGAGAGCTCTGGCATTACGGGACAAAAGGTTATCATCATCATCATCATACCAAACCCTGGTTGCTGGAAATGAGTAATATTGGCAGGAGTTAGCATATGAGTTCTACGCATTCTTGGAGAATTGCTGCTGACTAACTAGCTCCGAGTTTTAGAAATTATTGTTTTTCTTTTCCTTCTACAGTCATTTACAACATTCTAAATATCAGTACTGGCAGGTTACTTGCTATAAATATCTGTGGTTTTTTAATATTATTTATATGGCAAGGCCACAATATCATGAAATCTTATTTGATCTTCTGTGGAACCTGTCAACAATTTTTCACGTAGTTAAAAAAGGCATCAGAATGATATTTTTCAGTTCCTAACACAGTTGACCAATATGTCTTAATACACACACACACACACACACACACACACATATATATGTATTATGTATGTATAGTACTATTTATATATATATATATATATATATATATATATATATATATATATATGACTATAATCAATTTAGCACGTGATTCATTTATCACACACATCCACAGGTTTCGACTTTATTTCCAAGCCTTCGCCAATGGCTTGGAAACAAAGTCGAAATCGGTCAGGACCTACACCCCGTCTCTTATTTTTCATATGTGGATATATGTATGTATGTGTATATATATATATATATATATATATATATATATACATATATATATATATATATACATATATATATTTATATATATATACACATACATACATACATATATATATGTATATGTTTTTCTGTACGTATTGAGTCTCCATAGATTATATTGTATACACCAGTATGCCACATCATCTGACACCAGTACACATTCACGGATGACTGGTGGTCGTAAGGCTAGGTGGAATCGAACCACGTAGTACCTTGCTAATGCCAGTCTAGCTCTCTCTCTCTCTCTCTCTCTCTCTCTCTCTCTCTCTCTCTCTCTCTTACACACACACACACACACGTACACATACACACACACACACACAAAAAATCAATTTATATAATCGCATAAAATCAATTGTGACAAATCAGGAAACTACTTCAACTTAAAACTACCATAAAATTCCCTCACTACAAATATTCCATTTAAACTAATCTTAGCCGACAGACGTCTATAACAATACCAAGTCAAATCCAAACCTCGATTTTCCCCCCAAGAAGAGAGACTTGGTGAGGGGCGGGGGTGGGGGGAGAGAATGGAGAAATGGGGGGAGATATAAAATATCACACACCCCCCTTGCCCCTTCCATTGCCTCCCTCCAAACATACCTCCTCCACCAAGGTGTCGTGACCTACCTCCATCCCTCGGCAGCAGAACCATCTGGTAACCTGACCAGCCGTTCACTCACCTGCGAAGAAGAGAAAGAGAACCATTAGCGCTTTCATATGGCACCTACCTGACACGTGTGTTATCAAACTCTGCATGAAGACAGGCAGGCGGGCTTGCTCGCTCGCTCGCTCGCTTGCATACACTCATACAGACTCATACTAACACTCATTACAACTCTACAACAATTCTCCTTGTTTTTTCATAATTTATTTACATTTTCATCCATTTATTCATCAATATAATTTATTTTTCGTTTTTAATAAATGATTCACTTATGCACAGCCTGATACAAACACGCATGACTGCATACAACAATTAATTCATTTTAATATTTTACTTACATTTTTATAAATTTATTTACTATATTGTTCATTTATTTTTTGTTTCTAATAAATGATACATATACACAAACGCATGCAAGCATTGCTACCCTAGAACAGTTTCCCTTGTCTTTTACTATTCTACTTAAATTTTCATCGATTTATTTATTTATTTGTTAATCTAAATTTCTTTTCTAATAACCGATCTCTTCTTTCTTTATCTAACGTTACCTTCTGTTACTTCTTTCACATGAACTCCATATTCTTTGTTAGCATAAATTTCAAGTCAGTGGCCCCTACGGCTTGTTTCATATGGATAGGACTCATCTGAGTAATAATTAATAATAATAAATAATAATAATAATAATAATAATAATACGATCACCAAACTCAGCATGAGCAGCATATATCCTAAAACAGAAATGCAAGCACGACACACACACACACACATAAGCACACGCTTAACCGTCATAAAAATGACCACCTCACTGAACCTTACAATAGTTACCAGAATATCACAATTTGCGTCCGTAGCTTGCAGGATTTGGAGAATATATTACATCATCTACCATTAATTCATTTACTTTCCGGTTTAAAAGCTTTTTTTTTTTCACTATGTATATAACTGCGTTATATAATTACAACAATGAGAAACCTTGCACAACAGGGGCATCGTATTTAACATGTCATCTGTCAATAATATTTAATCAAATTATTCTATATCTTAATTTTACTTAGGAAATTTTTTCTGAAGCGTGATAATTAAAATCAACATTCAAACAGTCTGCGACTATTTTCTTCCTGTGGGGAGGTGGGATGGGTGGGACGGGGGTTATGATGATGGGGGGATAGTGGGGATGCTTAGTAAGAAAAACGATACTGGCTGGCTCCTATAACGACTAAATAAAATACCCTTTTCAATACTAAGATTATTGATCTAATATCGCATTAGATGGATCCCCAAAACTCCGACGTTGCAAATTATTGATTTTCAAGGTTCATAAGCCCAGTTAAACAAATACACACATACACATACACGCTGTCTTATAGGAATCAGACTGGAATTGCTGCTCGTGCTGCTGCTGCTGCTGCTGCTAATAATAATAATAATAATAATAATAATATAATAATAATAATAATAATTACATGGCCAATAGAATGCCTGAAAATATATGGGGCAGAGGAAAACACCATCAGCTTCCTCAAAAATACAATGCACAACTGGAATACAATACTTACAAGCTCTGGAATAAGACTAGCAGAGGTTAATATCAGGAGAGGGATCTTCCAGGGCGACTCACTGTCCCCACTACTCTTCGTAGTAGCCATGATTCCCATGACAAAAGTACTACAGAAGATGGATGCCGGGTACCAACTCAAGAAAAGAGGCAACAAAATCAACCATCTGATGTTCATGAACGACATCAAGCTGTATGGTAAGAGCGTCATGGAAATAGATACCCTAATCCAGGCTGTAAGGATTGTATCTGGGGACATCAGGATGGAGTTTGGAATAGAAAAAATGCGCCTTGGTCAACATACAAAAAGGCAAAGTAACGAGAACTGAAGGGATAAAGCTAACAGATTGGAGCAACATCAAACACATAGATGAGACTGGATACAAATACCTGGGAATAATGGAAGGAGGGGATATAAAACACCAAGAGATGAAGGACACGATCAGGAAAGAATATATGCAGAGACTCAAGGCGGTACTCAATTCAAAACTCAACGCCGGAAACATGATAAAAGCCATAAACACAGGGGCAGTGCCAGTAATCAGATACAGCGCAGGAATAGTGGAATGGACGAAGGCAGAACTCCGCAGCATAAATCAGAAAACCAGGAAACATATAACAATACACAAAGCACTACACCCAAGAGCAAATACGGACAGACTATACATAACACGAAAGGAAGGAGGAAGAGGACTACTCAAAGTATAGAGGACTGCGTCAACATCGAGAAACAGAGCACTGGGGCAAATATCTGAAAACCAGTGAAGACGAGTGGCTAAGAGTGCATGGGAAGAAGGACTAATAAAAGTAGACGAAGACCCACGAATAATATACAGAGACAGAAGAATGACAAACAGAACAGAGGACTGGCACAACAAACCAATGCACGGACAATACATGAGAAGGACTAAAGAACTAGCCAACGATGACACATCGCAATGGCTACAGAGGGGAGAGCTAAAGAAGGAAACTGAAGGAATGATAACAGCGGCACAAGATCAGGCCCTAAGAACCAGATATGTTCAAAGAAAGATAGACGGAAATAACATCTCTCCCATATGTAGGAAGTGCAATACGAAAAATGAAACCATAAACCACATAGCAAGCGAATTGCCCGGTACTTGCACAGAACCAGTACAAAAAGAGGCATGATTCAATGGCAAAAGCCCTCCACTGGAGCCTGTGCAAGAAACATCAGCTACCTTGCCAGTAATAAGTGGTACGAGCACCAACCTGAGCAGTGATAGAAAACGATCAGGCAAAGATCCTTCTGGGACCTATGGTATCAGAAT
>NC_061109.1:79904363-79906863 GCF_015104395.2 Macrobrachium nipponense
ACCAAGAAGGTTAACCTCCTTGAGGAAGACGGACCGTCCTTCCTTACTATTTGCTGCTTCGCGACTTTTTAACTTCTGTGGCCTTCCTTACTTGGGTATTGCAAGATTTGTCTCTCTCTCTCTCTCTCTCTCTCTCTCTCTCTCTCTCTCTCTCTCTCTCTCCTGGTCAGATTTCTCTACTTTACTACATCATTGCCTAATTAAAATAAAGCTTCGTGCAATACAATTTTCCTTGAGATTTGAGAGCAATATTCTTAACACATACATGCACACAAACACACGATGTATGTTTAATCTTGCTTTTCAGAGGATCAACAAGCCTATAACTAATGCACATGAAACTATACAAACTACAATTTAGATATCTAGGCTTCAGTATTTTTGGTGCCATTTTCATTTGAAACAGATGACAATTTTAGAAGTTCTCATATGGAACATTTTTATCATTTTGACAGTTATTGTAAATATAAAATATTGTTGCGTTTGAAACTGTTTGTATCTGAGTTAACTTTAGTGTGATTTAGCCTTTTTCTTTTAGCTTTTTGTTGTTGCTGTTTTGAAGTCTTCATTTTCATGTTTTCATATCTCTGGTACTATTACAGATTGTGAATATTTTTTTTATATTCACAATCTGTATTAGTACCAGAGACATGAAAACATCAAAATGAAGACTTCAAAACACGGCAACAACAAAAAGCTAAAAGAAAAAGGCTAAATATCACTAAAGTTAACTCAGATACAGTTTCAAACGCAACCATAGGAAACAAACAAACCGAGTCCTGAAACTAACTGTGAAAAACTTCCGCCCAAAACAAACACCTGCAAAGACACAAACAAACAAAGGCAATATCTTCATTACCGGCCCGATCCCACCGGCGATGTCATCAGAAGTAATCTTAAAAATAATTACAAAACAAAATAAAAACTATAACACCATTGAAACCTGTCCCGGCCACAAGGTAAATTTAATTAGCCGAGAAACTCGACCACACAACGTTTCACAAACTTTTTACCACTCTCTCTCTCTCTCTCTCTCTCTCTCTCTCTCTCTCTCTCTCTCTCTCTCTCTCTCTCTCCTTCTGAGCATTATTTAAGCCATGCCTTATTTTGGACAAAGAAATACTAAATTCAAACTACTACAATATAACGTAAAACCGAAGTCCAGATGTACACTTAAACCAAGATACTGAGAGAGAGAGAGAGAGAGAGAGAATATTAACAAGCAACTTAACGAACAATAATAAAACATTAGATTATCCTTTAGAAATAGAAAAAAAAAACATCACAATCGCAACCATTCTAAATTTGCAACTGGAAAATCCAAGCGGAAAAATAAATCAGATATCACCATCAGGAACCGGATGCGATAGCAGTCAACTGTTGTTTAAGCAGTGAATGTATACAAATAATCATGTGTGCATATATATATATATATATATATATATATATATATATATATATATATAGTATATGTATATATATATATATATATATATATATATATAATATATATGTATATATTTAAATCACGCAAACACAGGGAAAATGAAACGCTGGGTCTAAATCCTGCCCGGTTTCGACTTTATATCCACATCATTTTCAGACGACTGATAAACAGGGGTGTAGAAAACCTCTTAAGATTCACAATCAGTGTTCTATTTTTCTTATGGATAACTGTGACATAAAAATTATGTCGTTGTGATTATCACACACATGTATATATATATATATATATATATATATATATATATATATATATATATATATACTATATATATAATATATATATCGAGCTACAATGTCCTTTAATATCTAATTCGCTCTACCTCGGAATTAATATATTTTTCATATATGCTTAACCGAAGGGGAATAATTTTTTTCTCAATAATAGTCTATTATCGAGAAAAAAAAAAAAATCCCCTTCGGTTAAGCATATATGAAAATATATAATTCCGAGGTAGAGCGAATTAGATATTAAATGGACATTGTAGCTCGATATATGTATATGAATCACGGAAAAAGTGATATGACATTATATATATAATATATACTATAAATTTCCAAATTTTTCTTGGTGTACCCTTATTTTCTTTGTATATATATATATATATATATATATATATATATATATATATAATACTTTATATGTGTGTGTGTGTGTGTGTGTGTGTGTGTGTGTGTGTGTGTGTACACAAAACAGGCGACGGAAAAATAAAATACGCACACAGAGAGAGAGAGAGAGAGAGAGAGAGAATGAAACAATTTTGTAAAGGTCAGTTAATTACCTAAACCGGGCAACGATGGGGGTGAGGGTGGTGTGGAGGTGGGGGGGAGGGAGTTAATTACATGAAATGGGCAAAACTAATCAACGATTACTCCCCTCCACAATTCAACAAAATGATTTCGGGCGAAAGAGGACGCGCCCGGGTTTTACCTCCTGTTGACGAATCAATTTTGCCCAACTCCGGCACTTCATTTCGTGTCACCGAAATCACTGCTA
>NC_061109.1:79911863-79926863 GCF_015104395.2 Macrobrachium nipponense
TGGGATGCTTCAGGCGATGCAGACTTAGCATGACTAGACAAACCCAAGGCGAGAATAACGACTGTCTGACGTGAGAAAAAATAAGAATAAGTCTTGAAACATACAAATAAGTGCGATGAGCATGCAAATATTCATCAAATAAAACATAACATCGAATTAACGAAAGTACGCGCACACACAAACATACATACGTACATATATACACAATATATATATATATATATATATATATATATATATATATATATATATATATATATATGTTTATATAGTATAAATTACATACGTACATACATACATATATATACATATATATATTTATGTGTGTGTATATATAATATGGTATCTTTCTTCTTAGTTGGGACCAATGCCACGTCGTCCGATTATCAAGTGTATAATTCACAGCTTAACAGCACGTGTGTATGTGTGTGTGAGTGTGTAAGATTTACTACAACTTATAACTGTAATAATGCATTGCGTTATGAATATATGTTTTCTATACGCAAAGCAAAAGAATGCCAGACATTGTAAAGATTTAACAAATAAAGAAATAAAGTTGGTGGTCTACAAGAAGTTTTAAAACAATCATCACATTATTCGGAACATCTTCAGAAATGCAAAGAATCTTTCACAACTCTTAACTATTATACTCTCTTGCTGAGGTCGACCAGATCTGGGCCACATTCCCATCTAGATCCTGTCAAAGGAAAAAAAAAAATCATGAGAGCATCAGACCAGTTGTTTTCTTCTTCTTCTTCTTCTTAGATAACTCTGCCTGAGTTTCGTCTGAACCGCGCTATGGGAACGCGATGAACAAAGAAGAGTTCCTCGAATGCAAAACAAGACTCCCCATTCTTTGCTCCGCCACATCTCCGCGGGATCAAACGCAAACCACGTCAACAAACAATGTGAAACACAACAAATGTAAGCCACCTATGAAAACAAGGAGGAGCCCAGGAAAGGAGATAAGACGTGGAAGGGGCGGGGGAGGGGTTTACACAGAGGTACAAAGCGCTGGAGATTGGATACTGTCTTCCTTTTTTAAGGAATTTAGTCGAAGAATTTACAACGGTACTTTATTTTTATTATTATTATTATTATTATTATTATTATTATTATTATAATTATTATTATTATTATTATTCATAATTTCCATATGATGTTCAAACGGGGGAAGTATAAAAAGATCATAAACTCGCTAAGAAAGTTACTAGAGAAATAAAACAAGATTAAAGTGAAAATACTAGCCAATGCTAGAATAAAGAAATAAAGAAGAAAAAATTATGAAAAATACATACGTACACAAACACAAACTGACACGCTAACGAAAACCTTTCCAATCCGCACGATCTTAGTGAACTAAGAAAACTAAAAGGAAGCCATTAGCTTTAATAGGAATAAAATAAACACATTCTTATAATGAATGGCATCAACTTGGAAGAAAACCACAGGCTTACTGATATAAAGCATCTAGTGAAGGATAAACGATTTCCAGATAAAGAAAAAAAACGTATCAGACGCAAATGAGGAAGATTGACGTGTGCACGAAGCGGAAAAGAAAGATGTAAACAGTGCGATAAAGCTGAAAGACTGTATCAGACGGAGGGTGTAAAAAAAAAATGAGGAAAAACCAATTTTGAGCATCCCTGAGGATTTGGAGATGTGACAGCAGGACACATAAATCAAGAGTGGGGGAGAAGCAGTAACAGAAGAGGCTCTTTTCTTCTTCTTCTTCTTCTTCTTCTTCTTCTTCTTCTTCTTCTGCCTGAGGAACTGCTATTTAGGTTTTAGTATCACCCTCAAAGAACGAATTAGTCCAAACACTGTTCAGGAAACTCTATTGATCACAACAGATCTCCTAGATATCTTAGACAGCGATTAGGAGAGCCTGAAACTCGGGCTTGGCCAGAGTGAAGCAGAAAGCGAAATTAATGGACTGACCCAATTTAACTACCATTAGGGTAAGAAGGGGAAAACCGCGGGTTAAAACGAAGAAATAATTAACGAAACTGGAGTGGAAACGGGCGAGTGAAGAACAATGTCTGAGAAGGAATCAAGTCTCAAACATTTACTACACTATTACAAAATGAAAACTATTGACTTAATGAAAACTATTTACTTAATGAAAACTATTTAGGTACTAAAGGAAAACTATTTGCAAAATGAAAACTATGTACTAAATGAAAACTACTTCGGTACTAAATGAAAACTATTTAGGTACTAAATGAAAACTATTTATTGAATATAAACTATTTACAAAATGTAAACTATTTACTAAATGAAAACTATTTAGGTACTAAATGACAACTACTTACTAAATGAAAACTATTTAGGTACCAGAGGAAAACTATTTACTAAATGAAAACTATTTAGTTACCAAATGAAAACTATTTACCAAATGAAAACTATTTACTAAATGAAAACTATATAATAAATTATAACTATTTACTAAACGATAGTAAGTAAGAATTCAGACAAATATCATACGAACAAGAGAGAGAGAGAGAGAGAGGAGAGAGAGAGAGAGAAGAGAGAGAGAGAGAGAGAGAGAGAGAGAGAAACTATGTGGATCTCTCGAACATGACGGTTAAGGAACTGTATTCTTCACCAACCCAACTCACACATCAGTACTGACTGAGACTGAAGTAAATATAAAACGAGTGAAAAATGTGGCTAAGTTTCTTCAGGGTAATAGAGGTTTCTGTATAAGCCGCTGCCCATGAAGCTTTCAGCCATGGCCCAGTGGTGGCCTGTTCTGTAGCGTTGTCAGACACACGACCATAGTTGACTTTAACCTTATATAAAATAAAAATGACTGAATGTAGTTGGCTGCAATTTGTTATGTTTGATGATTGGAGGTTAGAGAATCAGCATTCCAATTTGCAGCCCTCTAGCCTCAGTAGTGTTTAAGATCTGAGGGCGCACAAAAAAAGTGCTAATGGACAGACAAGCCATCTCAATAGTATTCTTTTACAGAAAACTAAAATGAAAGAACTTATTTCTTACAGAAATATAGTAGAACTCTTCGATTTTAGAATAAATTATACTTTTAATAATCTATTGACATTTTTATCGGTTTATTCACTAATTTGTTGAAATATCTTTTCTTTAATAACTAACCTCTTCTTGCTGTATCTCCTTTTATTTTCTGTGATTACTTTCAAATGAACACTATACTCTCTGGCAGATTGAACTTCAAGTCCATGACCCCTATAGGCCTGTTCCATAGGAATAGGGTTTATCCATAGAATAATAATAATAATAATAATAATAATAATAATAATAATAATAATAATAATAATAATAATAATAATAATAATAATATCGCTACTATTCAAAGGATAAACTCTATTCACAAGCAACAATCCCACACAAACCACAGAAAGGAAATTCAAGCTTCCAAAGAATATGGATTCCATCAGACAAAAGTAACAAAAGGTAATGGGAAATACAGACAGAACAGATCACTTATTAATAAAGAAAAATAAATTAATAAATTAATAAATGAATAAAAAACGCGCCCATCTCGTTAAAATACAAGAATTGTATTAGAGTAGTACTGTGTTGCATCTTCGCTTCAATTTCTGAAACTCCAATTACACAACGTCTTCAGGTAGGGTGTTCCACAGTCCAACGACGTAAGGAATAACAATAATAATAATAATAATAATAAAATAATAATAATAATAATAATAATAATAATAATAATAATAATAATAATAATAATAATAATAATAATAATGTATGAAGTGGAGAAACAAATCCATAGTTATGTACATATATTTAAATTTAAGAAATTTAAGGGCAGCTTTCGGGAATCTGTTCGGTTCCCCTTATCAATTAATTAATGTGTGAAGTAGTAAACACACAACCTAAATATGTCGCTCGTAAAGTCCGTGAATGAATCACAGAGAAGAAAAAATAAAGGGAAAATTGGTGTAATTATTCTAAAGGACTAAAGGTAAAAACAACACCCCAGCGAAGACAACACAGGTACAGAAAGCGATTAACACTTAGCGAAGCTTTAACAGGGCAATAAAGTAAAACTAACACGGCTGTTCTCAGATACTACAAGTTAAAACAACAGAGAGAGAGAGAGAGAGAGAGAGAGAGAGAGATTTATACTTTAAAATATTCTTAAATGGATACCAGAGATATTACTACTCTAAAGTTTTTTTAAGGAAACGAAGATGTCTTTGTTTTATTCTATAAAAATAGGGGTTAATATAATAATGAGAGAGAGAGAGAGAGAGAGAGAGAGAGAGAATTTATACTTTACAGTACCTTCAAAATGTAAGGAAGCTAAAATAATCAATATTTTTAAATCAATAAAAATACGGGATAAAATAAGGGAACTAGAGAGAGGAGAGAGAGAGAGAGAGAGAGAGAGAGAGAGAGAGTGCAGACTATTCCAGCCTGGGATTTAAACAGCACAGCCCCCGAAATCCCCTTTGGGTTTAATTGCTAAAACAAACTCGTTAAGGACACTAACAATGCACCTTCCTTTGTTGTTATTGTTATGCCTTAATGACCACAATCTATATGAAAACATGATTTTCCAAGGTAATCCCCCTCTTCCTATCCTCTTTCCATCCTCTCTACCTGTGACCTACTTCCACCTGAGGCCGGTTCGCGTTAAGCAACTTTAGCAGAAATAAATAAATGGACTGCTAGTTTTCATGGCAATTCAATTTAATTAAATATATATACATACATACATAAATACACACACACACACAGATATATATATATATATATATATATATATATATATATATATATATATATAATATATATATATATATATATATATATATATATATATATATATATATATATATATATATATGTGTGTGTGTGTGTGTGTGTGTGTGTGTTATACATATTTGTTTTAATTTTTGTAACTTGCAGACTTATCAACTTTCACCTTGCTACACTTTCTTCAGTTCTACCTGATGTATCTTGCCTTATTCAATTTCTAAATCGTTAAGGTGCATCCACACGGTCGAACAACGTCCGACGGACAAAAATTGTTACCATTTCATAGGCGAAGCAGGATGACGTCATAAGCGTTGAAGCCATGGAAGTAGATCTGGCAACAAACAGTGGTACCAAATGAGGTTGTATACCTGTGCTTGTACTCTGCTCTCAAGGCAAAGACCGGCAGACAATTGTTAATTGGTAACAATGTTTGTCCGTCGGACATTGTTCGACCGTGTGGACGCACCTTTACAACACCTCCCCCTGCCCCCGACCCCCCCCCCCCCCCAACACCTACCCGATCATTATTCTACTTGATCCCCATTATAGCATTTTTCACATGGAAGTCTAAAGTTTGTATGCTTCTCTACCTAGCGCAATCAGTCTTACAGTTATTTACAAGACTTCAGACTCTTCTTTACCGAAGCTAAGTATATCCCTCATATCTAGAGGTCTACCTTAAGCTTCTGTTTTCTCAAAACCATTTTCCATCTGCTTCTTAAATGACCAAATCTATATACGACCTTTTTCACTTCCCCTCCAACTCAAACCTTGGACAATACAACTCCCGATGAGATGAACCCCCATATTCTTCTGTACAAAAGTTATCCCAAAACTAGCATTGTACCTCAGGACGGCTCAAACTCCAAAGTACAAAAAGGACTTCAGAGAAGTCCTGTGATAACACAATTCCATTTCACTTTTGAAACATTTTTCTTTTAATTTAATTTCTTGAGAAGTGAGATAAATAGATGTGGTTTGTAGTATAGTTCTTGCATCAGATTCCTCTGATAAATTTGTCTTCTCATAAAAATAAAGGTATTACGAGCTAAACATTTGGATTAATAATAAAAAAACGTTCTAAAAAAAACAAATTTCTTCTCGAAAAATAGAAAAAATTACAACAATTCAACAAAGAAATTATCTAAACAAAATTTTCATTTTCTTCTCATAAAAATAGAGAAATTACCAGCCATCTAAATGTAGAGATCATTACAAGCTATGCAACAATCTAGATAATTACAAGCCAAACAGTTAAGAGCAATTACAAACATGTCGTTTTATTGCAATTAAAAAAAATTGAAAAACAAAGGCCTAGGAATTACAAGGCTTGTAAAAAAATATGAGATAATTACAACCCAACCGATTAACAGCAATTCAAAACTCGCCATTTTATTGCAATGCAATAAAACAAATTCCAAAATCGAAGGACTGGCAGCAGCGCGCGAGAAGGTTCGTGAATATTCACAATCTCCCATATCTGATCTGTGCTCTCGTAAAGCTTGTCAACACAGCGGCTCAGAGGAGATGAGTGAGATAAGAGGAATGATAAAGTTATGAAAGTAGATGAGGTATGAGGAAATGAATGGTACGAGCGTAGAAGGGCTATGGAGATACAGATGTTGCGATAGCAGGCAAGGTATGAGGAAACTCATGCGACAATAGGGGAATGCGAGGGGAAAAAAAGTTTATTATTGATTAATAACAAGATTACTGTTGATTATTTAGATTATTGTTGACTTATGCCAACATCACTGGTAAATTAGCTGTGTAACTCCATTTTTAAAAATGTAATAGCCCATTTATCGTACATTAGACTTTTCAATAAATGACCTACTTTTTCCTTTTTTTTCCTCATACGATAATTACCCGCTATCATTGCGAAAAAAATATTTCATATTCCCTTGAAATATAAGTAATAGAAAAAAATAAAAACAACACATTCAATGGGACATAAACTGACATCCATCGACATCAGGATTCATGAATAGATCAAGAAATAGTTAATAACAAATAGTATCTGACGACAATATTACACCTGAAACCAGCAAACAATTATTTTAGGACTGTGAATTTGAATGATTTTTAACTTAAAACTTGAAAACACGGCCAATATATTTTGAAAAATTGAGCTTACGCAACAATATAAGGAAAATAAAACTTCACCTACTTACAGAAAATTAAATAAGAAGTCTTATAATGTTCACAAAAATACAAAATAGAAATCCTCCTCCTAATTTTGACAATAAACTAAACAAAAACCCTTCTCTTAATTTTCACAGTAAGCAAAATAAGAACTCTTCTCTCAATTTCGCAATGAGCAAACAATATAGAGGAATATACAAACAAATAAACAAGACGAAAAAGCCCCAGGGAAATAAAAGCAACGATACACAATCAAGCTACCAAAACAAAAGCAGTTTTCAACTGAAAGGAAATAAAAGTGACATTATTATTTTTTTTTTCAATGACGTGCCCATTAACAAAGGACACTAATCATTTCGAATTAGCTTCATTTACGTCATTGGCAATCATTTTGATTCGTCCCCGTGGATAAGAGAGGAAAAAAATAAAAATTCCATACATCACGGTATTCATGCGTCCATCGCGTTATTATGTACGTCGAAAAAAAAAACGCATTAAACGTCCATAAATCACCGTCACGAGTGAATCTATTGTGCAAAATGCACGTCAGCCGTCATTCACATGGCCAAGGGAATGCGTGCGTGTGCACTGATAGGGAGCTCTTTTTTTCATTTTAAATATTAAATTTTGGCGAAAATTACACTCTCGAAAAGGTCGTGATTGAAAGCATGGATTGAGGTTCTTGTCAAACACACACACACACACACACACAAAACATATATGTGTGTGGGTGTTGTACCTTCAAAACATATAATATTCAAATAATAGTGCTCGGTATTTAGCTTTTCATCTTATCCTTGTGGTTAACCTGCAAATCTGAAATCGCGAGAAAATACTGTGAGTTCTCTCTTCATATCTATATAATATATATATATATATATATATATATATATATATATATATAAAATAATAATATATATACACACACACATATATATATATACGTACATATATCAAAAGAGAATAACTGAAAAACATTACAAAGACGTGAATTAAGAAAGTAATGAGAGTCCTCTATTGCTGAAACATACAAACGTGATAATTAAGTTATAAATTTTTCGTCAAAGCACCTAATAAATGCCTGTGTACTTTTATTCATGTGGACCATCATTCAACATTCAACATTTTACTTTGATTAATAGAACTACAAAATAAGTCATATAAAATCTCAAAATAAGAATGATAAAATATCATAATACCGCTAAAAATAATGGTCACCGAAAATCACAAATATTTGGAAAATAAAAAAAACTGGAATGTTGACAAATGTAAAAAATAATTACCAAAATCATAGTTCTAATTTTTCATTACTTAATCATTCATTTTCCTTACTCGGGGATGTATGTTCATCAGAAATAACAATAATTACCAAGACATAAGTATGTTTATGTGTGTATGTATATGTATGTATGTATGTATATGTGTGTGTGTGTATTATATATTATATTATATATAATATAGTATTATATTATATATATTATATATTATATAAATAAACTTAACATATATAATATATATAGAGAGAGAGAGAGAGAGAGAGAGAGAGAGAGAGAGACCATCGTCCTCAATATCTCAGTAGTGTCACATATTGATTTACCTTCCCTTCCCTTCCTATCCACCTTCAACATTACATTAACAAAGACCATTATTGTTGGGAGGATGGGGAGATACGAGGATAGTGGAAAGGGGGAATGGTGGAATTAGAACAAGGGGAAGGGGACGGAGGGAAGGGGGAGGGAGGTAAAAGCAGAAATCCATCATTCGTCTGCAATGTCACTGCGAAACACAAAATCTGATTTCGCAACATGCAAGATGCATATCTCATTATTACTTTTACGGAAGACTCTCTCTCTCTCTCTCTCTCTCTCTCTCTCTCTCTCTCTCTCAGGATGGTGAAGATGGATATCTCCTAATCTAAATATATTTTTTGCAACAAACATGTCGCATGCCTTATTTATTTTTTTTCGCAATACCTATTCGTCAGCTTCACCTTGGCAGCCCCCCCCCCCCCCTTTTCTTTCTCCACCTTGGCAGCCCTTCTTCCCCTTCTTCTTTCACCTTCTCTCTCTCTCTCTCTCTCTCTCTCTCTCTCTCTCTCTCTGTGTGTGATAAAGATAATAAAGATGGCTTTCCCCTATTCACCTGCCAGATTTATCAATCTCTTCATTTATTTAGTTCGCGTTTCTCCCCAACAGTTATTCAAGAAGTCTGATAACTCAAAAGGGCATACCTTTGCAACGTCTGATTTTATCTTGACCACGAAGAGAGAGAGAGAGTATATACTAAACAGGTGTAAGAATAATTTCTTCCTGACACTACATACCAATTTGTCAATTTAGTAACAAACATTTTCTAGAAACCATAAGTCAACGAGACAGCCACGCAATCCAACGCCTTAATCTAGCCAACATCAGAAAAGAAGAGGAGAAATAGTCATTTCCGAAAATAAAAAAACAAACAAACAAACAAACAAAAACAAAGAAATAAAGTTCCATAGTTTGGCAGTAAGAGGAAATGAATATAATCAAGAGCTGATTCCGCCCCAGCCACGGCTGACAATAACAACCAAGCTCACAGCATCACATGGTGACAAAAGCAGTTTCAATACTATAACTGTTCACAAACTGATTCGAACCTCTGCCTGCCGAACCGAAGCAGCAAGCGGCGGGATGAATCCGCAGGGGGGGGGGGGGGGGGGGGGGGGGGGGGAGGGACGCTGCTGACTGCTTCAAACACGAAGTCTTGAATCAATTCACGGGGCTACAGAGTGAAGCGGAATTGACAGTTTGGCCGATTCGGTTCGCAGAGTGTGGGCACTGAAATATTTGGTGAATAACCGAAAAACAAAGGAGTTTTGTATTAATTCATGAGGTGGAACGATTTGCTGAATAATCTGATGACCAAGACGATGAATGAAAATGAAATGAATAAAAATGAATGGGTGCTGGTTTTTCGCTTTACAATTCTGAGCAAGAATTGAGTCTACAAACAACAACACAAAGAGCAAACAATAATGTAAAAAAATCAAAGGGTCCCAGAAGCAAAAGAACACCCCCCCCCCCTCCCCCTCTCCAAATTCATTTCAGGCGACGCGAAACTTCGTGCCTCCCCCTCTGTCTGTCACGTGCCAAGAAACGGCTCAGTCATGAGCAGGTATTTCCTTACAGATACAAAGGAAGTCACAAAATAGATATGGCACATCTTACTTCTCGTTACTTTGCTCTCTGTGTTTTTTGTTAAGCAAAACTTTATTTTGAGCAGATTTGTCGTGGAAGTTCCTAACACTTGGGATATAGCAAAGATTATAACATATTATTCCACGATCTGTAGAACTTTAGATGATTCAAGGAAATAGAAATCAAACAAGGAGATTCCTATCTCTTAAAAAACGAAAATGTCATGCATACAGATATATATATATATATTCACTGACGTTCCTGGATTTGAAAGGATCCTGGGTTCGCGCCCCGATCCAGGCAAGTCTACTATCGAGAAAAAATTCCCCTTCGGTTAAGCATATATGAAAATATATTAATTCCGAGGTAGAGCGAATTAGATATTAAAGGACATTGTAGCTCGATATATATATATATATATATATATATATATATATATATATATATATATATATATATCGAGCTACAATGTCCTTTAATATCTAATTCGCTCTACCTCGGAATTAATATATTTTCATATATGCTTAACCGAAGGGGAATTTTTTTCTCGATAGTAGACTTGCCTGGATCGGGGCGCGAACCCAGGATCCTTTCAAATCCAGGAACGTCAGTGAATATATATATATATATATATATATATATATATATATATATTATATATATATATATATATATATATAATATATGCATGACATTCTCTGGCAGTTAAATTGAAGTCATTGTATTGTTTTGCAAATAAGAATATATATATATATATATATATATATATATATATATATATATATATTATATATATATATTCTTATTTGCAAAACAATACAATGACTTCAATTTAACTGCCAGAGAATGTATTCCAAAATAAGCCTGTTAACAATATTAAGGAATAAACATCCGATTATTCGGTTACACGAGAGAGAGAGAGAGAGTTCCCATGAATCCTCTAATTTTATTTATATTTCTAATTTTATGAAGGTATACGCTTGAAAGGAGCAACGATCACTGGCATCCATTTCCGTTTTCTTCACTATCCACCCTCTGACCACCCAAGGCTGCGACCCACAACAGTCACTTACAAACCAGGGACGCAATAAAACTGTATAGGTGAAAAGGAGGCAGACTGAATTATAAGGAAAGCCGCCTATATTATTTCTCCCTCGCTCGGGGATCGAACCCGGATATAACCAAGGTAATTCAAATATACACTCAAAAGTATATTTGAAGGACCTTGGGTATAACAGGTTATGTGCCAAGTGATACCATTTCCACCCTGAGGCCAGGTTATGTAAACATCGAGGAAAGTCAATAATGATTAATCTTTTAAAAACCAGAAGCGAAAAAATTGAAATAAGGTACAAAAACAAAAACAAAAAAGGACGCAAAAAAACTTCGACGGGCGAACGACCCACTCGACGTCATAAGAGCCGATTGACCTCAGCAATTTAATTATCCCAATTAGGGAATTTACTGCAAGTCTCATGCTAATCATCATTAACAATGAAGCAATATGGCGGCAATTAACATTGCAAAACCATTCTCGAAGATACTTGGGAACGTGGGATTAGTTTTATAACTAACTCATTACTGACTGACTATGAAAGGTAATTACCTACGAATTAACATAATTAAGAGGACTGCACACAGAAAAATTATTTTTACTAAAGCGGTTTATGGTAAGCACCTAATCAAACGAGCGAAAACAATTACTGTTTTTCCGTGACAAAGAAGTCGAATTGCAGTGTCAGCATCGCTTACGTATATGAATAACTCCTTCAGTGATGATGACGTAAATATAAGAGAAAACGTACAAGAACACTGAGTTAATTATAAGGCAAACTGACTTTAGGAGTCTCTCAATAAACTTACATAAAATAGACATTTTTGTTCTGTAATATAAAGTTCATAAGGAGTAGATCTGATGTATAATTGCTTCAGGACAAATGTAAAAGTAGTATAAGTTATCGAAACTGAATACAGATTTTTCGCAAATCAAAGTGTTACAGTTATCGATAGAGGATGGTCGTCACATTTACGTAAACTGGACGGGAGAATGCTCCTAAAAATAAACAAGAAAATAAATCAGTTGAAAATACGAGAGGATCACCGTCATAGATCACACTCTATATCGCTTCTTTCATAAATCTTGATGGGTCCTGCTTTAAAACCTATAGACACAGTGATCTCAAAAACCTTAATTAAGTCTTCAGATGTATGTGAATAAAAGCCAATAAACAAACAATAAACAACAGGTTTTCTTGTGCGTAGTAACAAAGCGCGTACCTTCCCTTCGTACGCATATCACATAGCAACCGCAAACTTTCCATCAACCATAAAAATATAAGAAAAAAAAGAAAAAAAAAATTATCCGTGGCAGCATTAAACAAAGCGCAGTTCTCCATCATGTTCATCACATAGTAACTGAGATATTTATTTTCTTTTCTCACTTCCTTCCACGAAGAATCCTCTCATTTTTCTTCGCCAGTCACAATAATGGAAGCGAGGCGAATAACCTTCTAGCCTCCCCCCCCCCCCCCCCCCCCCCCCCCCCCCAACCTCCCTAAGAAAGCCCCAACCCGCTTTAGGTAGAGTGGCTTAACCTGTTTACTATTGAAAGGGGGGGGAGGTATGGAATCGAGCTCCCTGAATGGACACCCACTCAACCGAGAGAGAGACCCGGTATTTAATGGACAGAGAGAGAGAAAAAAAAAATGGGGACGTGGGCCACTCGAGCGTTTCAATATCAGTATCTACTTGAGTGGGGGTCTGAGAAGGTCTTCATTTTCAGTGGAGACAAATCGGCTTCAAGGACGTTTGGATAGGGGCTGATAAAAGGAGAAGAAAAAAATTACCCATCGGGATGCTGTAAGTTTCACAGACATACTGTACTTCCGCACTTCATAGATCGTACAGATATAAACTGCTTGAGGATGAAGGCCGGATGATCGCATAGGTATAATTAAAAAAAAAAATTGATACTAGCATCAATGTAGGATAATGTCCTTTTTTTACATACTTCACAGAGGAGCCCCTCGTAATATAACCTTCAGAAATTAAGGAAAATGCTAAAATTAACAAAAGTAAATGGAAACACGAAATTTGTAGTTTAGACGAGTAATTCCTACCAGAAGAGTTCTGACAATCGTGGTACGTGCCCGAAAAGGTTATGTCCCTAACTGACTTTGTGTCAAACTGACATCGCAACAACAACAAAAAACAGGGTCACAAGCACAGAAAAATAAACAATAAAAAAATGAAATTTCCATATACGATAAATCAATTATGGCGACAGATGTTGACAAAATCTACTTTCATCTCAAATGAGAGCAGCTGACAAAGAATACTGCAATGATTTTTCGACGAAAGGACAGAGGAGACGTTAAAAATTGGCATACGGTTTTGAGAATCAGGAGGAAAACATTAGCTAAACGAATGGTGTTTTTCGGAGCCTCGTTTGGCCCTCTGGCCATTTGAAATTAAAACCGTTCATTAGAATTGTCGAACCTTTTTCCTACCGAAAAGTCAAATTTCATTAGCGGGTCGGGGACGAATGTCAGCGAATTGTATGTAGGAGAGAAATGAAGAATTAGGAGGCCTCCGATCGTTTACGTCGGCTGTCGAAAAATCAATTAGGGATGTCCCGTCGTTACACAGCTAAAATGATCTAGCTAATGAGAGCCCATCATTCATGCTTTCAAATAGATTTGGACACTGGGATTTGGACGAGGAATTTGGAATTTATAGAGGTTGAGCAACAAATCTTTGTTAGCTTTACAAGACTCATTTATTTCCTTTGTGTTTATGTGTGTGTGTGTGTGTGTGTGTGTGTGTGTGTGTGTGTGTGTGTGTGTGCGTGCGCGCCCACCCGCGCAAAATGTACAAATACGGAGTCGAATCATGTTTTCATTAAAGACCTGACTGTACAACTGGAGATGACAGAAAAATCCAAATATTTGTTATACCAATTCGTGTTCTCTCATTCGTCAGCTGTAGCCGAAAACAGAAAAAGCATTTATATCAAACATTAAGCGTGAAGGCATAAAATTAAGCATCACCAGATATCAATCTAAATAATTCACTAACAATAATATTATTACAGCGTCAAAATTCCTATTTTTCTTATGACGAGTGCCCGTAACACGAAATATTAACTGATCTGAGCACAAATGAATGAAACCGAAAAATAACTTGTACTCAACTGACAATATATTCTCTCTCTCTCTCTCTCTCCTCTCTCTCTCTCTCTCTCTCTCTCTCTCTGAAGTAGTATGCTTTTCCTCTAGTTTGCTTTGTGGGTCTCTCTCTCTCTCTCTCTCTCTCTCTCTCTCTCTCTCTCTCTCTCAGAACCATAATAGTTTTTCTTGGTTTGTTTTGCGGGTTCCATCTCTCTCTCTCTCTCTCTCTCTCTCTCTCTCTCTCTCTCTCTCTCTTTTAATCTATACCATCATGTTGGCAGCCAATTAAATACGACTTTGATCTCATCCTCTCTCAATTCTGAGAGACCAACCAACCACGCGAACGCCAGCCATGATGTATTTGCCCCGGGTATATTTGAACATAATTTTGCTTCTTCGTCCAATCCGAGCGAACACACACACACACACACACACGTTCGTATATACATACAGATAAAAATACACAGGTGCATATACTCAGTTGCATAAAACATACACACGCGTACGAACAAACACTCACACATTTATATATATTAACTTATCACTTACAAAATGGCTCTGCGTATAAATACAATTACTAACAGGACCTCATTGAAACTATGGTATTTAGCGGATATTTACTCACCTTGCCAGAGCTAACCGTCCAGGAGAGCTTTTGTAACTTTTTTAATAATAAATAAATAAATAAATAAATATATATATATATATATATATATATATATATATATATATATCAAAATATCCACAAA
>NC_061109.1:79929363-79934363 GCF_015104395.2 Macrobrachium nipponense
TATATATATAATATAAACTTATATATATTTGTCAGTTCATAACGATCCCATTTGTCTCCAGACGAACACAAAGTAGTAACGCAAGGCCTCTTTGGAAAAAGGACTGCACTTACATTAATGACACATAGGTGTCGACTTGTGTAAAGTAAAATCATAATTATTGCTCAAGTCCACGAAATAGTAAATTGTTATTTAAATACATTTAACTTTTTCGTTATTCACGTTAGTGTGACGTTATCTCTAAGAGCAATGAAACTATTATTATTCTTATTATTTTATTTTATTATTTTATTTATTTATTAATTTGTTCCAATGATCTTAACGCAAAAATAACAACAGTGCCAATAATCACCCTTCCCCCCTTTTTCCTCCCCCCCCCACCCACGATCCTCCTTATCCAAACTATCCAAAGGCAGATGATGATTCCCATCTCCCTCTCACCCCCAAGCCAGGACCAATGCCCCCCTATCCTTCTCCCCCCACCCACCCACCTCCCCAACGTGAGATCGTAGGAGGGAGAGATCTGGCATAAGCTCAGCGATTTACCACTCGAGGAAGCGTGAAGACTGACGCTGTTTACTATAACTCAGTTCCCAGGCCATGCTATGAATGGAATAGAGACGAGAGAAACGAGAAGAGAGAGAGAGGAGCGGAGAGATTTTTTGTTGAGAGAGAGCGAGAAGAGAGAGAGAGAGAGAAGAGAGGAATAGCTGGAAAACTGGAATGGTGTCAATAACAGTAATATTAAAATTATATTCCTAAATCTAAAATAAACTAAACCTCGTTTGTCTGTGTGAGCAAGAGAGAGAGAGAGAGAGAGAGAGAGAGAGAGAGAGAGAGATTGCGTTACAAACAAACGAGCGACACTATGCAAGCGAGCCCGATAGAACGTGCACAAGCAAGCGAGCAAGCACTCACGTCTGCGATCATACGAGACTTTGAAATCGCCGGGTGCTATGGCATGAACCAGCAGCCTCCGAGTGAGTGCGTGCGTGTGTGAGTACGTTTGTCCGGAAGGGATGCGGTGGGGAGGGGGGGGGGGAGGGGGGGGTGGGGGGGGGGGACATCAATGCAAGTAGCGAAGATGACATAAATAAACCTATTGTATCAGAATCCAGGATATTCGCCATTGTTTCCCCCTCGGAGGTCGCAGGAAAAAAAAAATTAAATAAAGGTCTAGGTGACAATGTAACGGTTTAACAATAGCAAGCAGCCTGCTGCTACATAAACGCGCAGTAAAACGCCGCTGGATTCAACGATAAACAGCAGAAGCTAACATAACCCCGTTCGCTATGAACAACGAATGAAGAATGATCTGACATCGCTATCTATAAATATAAATTTTAATATAATGAGGCCAAGTTATATATGTACACACACACACACACACACATATATATATATATATATATATATATATATATATATATTATAGAGAGAGAGAGAGAGAGAGAGAGAGAGAGAGAGAGAGAGAGAGAGATGAATGTATTATGAGCACACTATCATAGCATCTCGGCTTCACAATTTCCTCACAATCACTGCAAACACCACTACAAGCCCTGAACCCAATTGGGAAATAAAGGAAGACGGCCATTTCTCCCGCAGTGGGATTCGAACTCACGGACGCTGGTACCGGCCAAACCATGTAGCAGATGATTATAAAAATTTACTTCACTATTAATTATGAAGAGCAAGATAAGACGCCTCCCTCGGCATATTAAGCTAGCTACTCTTTTGCGTCATTATCGTCAGTTTTTATTCCCAAACCAACATTGTGACCC
This sequence comes from Macrobrachium nipponense, assembly GCF_015104395.2. Taxonomy (NCBI): domain Eukaryota; kingdom Metazoa; phylum Arthropoda; class Malacostraca; order Decapoda; family Palaemonidae; genus Macrobrachium; species Macrobrachium nipponense. Next base: position 79,931,145 of record NC_061109.1, read on the forward strand.
ACATAACTTTACGATAATTGAAAACGTTACCTGAGAGAGCAGCATGAAATAAAAAAATTAATATTTTATTACTATCGCTATTTATTGCTGTTTTAAGAAATACACAATTACAGCTTTAAAAAACTCTTAATACGCGTTAGTAGCAAAATGAAATGGAGAATATGGGAGGATGAAACAGGCAATGGAGGTAAGGTTGGCAGGTAAGGCGAAGCTACCTACAGATGCTAAACTTGGGGTCTCCCAGACGGCCTGTCGCCGCTGATACCCCCACCCCCATCCAAATAGCAAACCCCATCCATATCCCTCCACCCTTCCCCCTAATGTAATACCTTCACAAAATGGACTACCTTGCAGTCCTCCCCACCCCTCTGTACATACCAGCTCACAATGACCCAATCATTTTGTTACAGTGTTTCTTTTTTTCCTTCTTCCCATGCCGCCGTCTCCCTTTCTCCATCGTACCTGTAATTTGGATCCAAGGACACGAAACGACTCTCACTGCCGAGTAACATACGCTATACGCCTTGCATATGGCTCAACGCTGACGCACAAATGTACGTAAATGTAAGTTCGTGTATGCGTGGATGCATTTTGGCTGGTATCTCCCATTACTCGCAAGTTGTAAAATTAGAACGAAAAACATTCGAAAACTCCCACTCTCTAACGCTGACATTTCTCCGTCCGTGAGTATCACGCGAAATTAAGCGTCAACTTTGCATGATGGCTTTTACGCCCCCATCACCTAATTCCGGATGCCTCGTCGGAGTGAGACTCCACTTTTGCGACACTGCACGCAAACAGGAGAATAAATACTCATGCGTGAACAGTTATTGCGCAAAGTCATGTTCCTAAAATCAACGGGTCCCTTACACACACATGCTTTGTGTTCTCTCTCTCTCTCTCTCTCTCTCTCTCTCTCTCTCTCTCTTGCTGGGGTAGCAACCGCGGTCATGCAGTTGGATTACGAACTGAACGCTGTACGAAACAAATTAGTGCCCAACTCCTGAAAGATAAACAAAACTATGCAAATTCTATCAAAATTTTTCAGCATTAAGAATGAAAATATTCTTCTCTTTCATATTTCTAATGACTGCAATATACATCATTGCCTATCGCCATACTCGAACAAACTAACAAAATGTTTATTATATGTCAAAATAAAAAACAGAAAAACACTGCTTTCAAAACAATTAAAAGCAATGTTGCAGCAGTTTAGACATTCGGGACCTGAACACGTAGTTGTGATTTTCTTTTTATACACTAGTATACATATGAAATACTACTTACAAGAAAGTTTGGTAATAACACAATTAAAGACGCTACAAAAAAGGAGACTCTTCCTTCTTAAAAAAATAAAAGACGCCACAAAAAAGGAGACCCTTCCTTCTTAAAAAAATAAGTTTGAAAAGACAAATATTCACAAAATCGATGATAAGAATATGTTAAAAATAACGGGAGAAAACGAGAAAATTTAATAAATATCATTAGCTATATTTTCAGAAGGAAAGGTTCAAAATTCTAATAATAATAATATATACGATCTCTACAGGAAAGTGTCTTTCCCTGTAGACCGTAACTTTGGAAATCTCGTTCCTTCTTTGCTGCCTCTTATAAACTTACATTACTGAGCCAACCAGCCCATGACGCATTTACAGCCGGGGCAGACTAGTAGGGTGGTCACACGGAAGAGAACCTCGAACATAGTCAACCTAAGCTCATTACTGTACCACTAAGCTGTGAGAATGCAAACCATAATTTGTGTATGACAAAGAACCTCAGAAAGGTAATTTAAGAAAGGGCAATGTTCTGAACTAGTTAATTACAAGTGTATTTTCGTTCATTTACGATACAACTACCAGGAGTGAAAATGATTTTAAATTGCTCCACATGCTGACTTGGAGAGGGGAGAGGTACACGGAACATTAGCGTTTCTATATATGGAATATCACAAAAAAAAATCACAATGACTAGATATAACAAAGACTTCAAATCACGCAAACACTCAGGATTAACACGCCATTGTAGATGTCAGTTCGTGCCCTTGGGAGGGAGGGAGGGAGAGAGAAAGATTGAAAGAAAGATAGGGACAGACAGACTGACAGACAGACAGAAAGTTCGTGTGAATGAAGGTCTGAGGAAAAAGACAGTGTCCAGATGAAAGTCTGAGGAGAGGATAAATAATTTTATTAAATGACTTTAGTCTTTCTATATCATTCGACCGAAATTCGCGCGCAATAAATCTGTTATAGGAATGTATAAATACGCAACATCAAACAAAACTTTAAATCAACGACTTTAGTATAAAATGGCTACAGGACCTCCAAAGTTATAGAATAAAAAACGAAAATCAAATATTCATATGGAAATAAACAAAACTTCTAAACTCTGAAGAACTTAAATGAACACCAATTCTTTTTTTATTTATGAATGCAACTCGTACACATTTTAAGAAAACTTAGGTACCGGTTTCAGAAAGGCATATATACACGGGACGCTGAAAATAGAACTGAATTTGTAAACTCCAGATTTTACATAAACTTCCAACTGCATTCCGTCTCCAAATACAATTTCAAATTTTAAAAAAAATGAATAAACATAGAAATAAACAGAAAATAAATCAGAAACGTCACTTTCAAATCTTCGGAAATTCATCAAGTCCCTTTCCTTTATTTCCGAAAACCATCATCGTCCGAGGAAGAAGAAGAAGAAGAAGAAGAAGAAGAAGAAGAAGAAGAAGAAGAAGAAGAAGAACATGGCGGGGACGTCTCCGAGAAACAATGGCCAAGTCCTCCAAGACATTTCCATTCCAGTAGCAATTTCCAGAGTTCTAGTGGCCCAGCCAGTCCTCCTCAGCTTAATTATACAAAATTCCCCAAAAACTTCGGCTGCCCCGTTCCAATGTTCTCAAACTTCAACTCAAACTTCAGTTCGAGTCCGAACTTTTCGGGGGGCCTGTTTCACTCTACCACTTCGTCATTAACTGCTTAAATTATTCAACAGTCTTCTTCTTCTTCTTCTTCTTGTAAAAGACGAAACGTCTCCGGAAAGGAGGACTTTTTAATTATACAATATCAGATTTTCTTTCAAGCAACTGGAACAGATCATCACTCCTCCTCCTCCTCCTCCTCCTCCTCCTCCTCAGGCAGCCATGTCACACATCAGGTCACCTATTCTAAAGATTCACTCTGTGGCCATCGATAACCCTCTAGCCTAGCGATT
>NC_061109.1:79936863-79944047 GCF_015104395.2 Macrobrachium nipponense
GGAGACTGAAACAACAACGTGGAAGATAAAGCTGATAAGAAGAGAATACGGATTACTCGGTATGTATGGATGAAAGGACGCTCGAGATATAGTAAGTACGTGCGCTCAGGAGCTCTGGGGTAAGGACGAACTGCACCGTCGAAAATACCTGATCGAAGAACTCTAGTTACTGATACTCATATTCGAGTTATGTACATTCTAGAATCATTGGGATAAACCAAAACATGTGATCATCGGTTTATACATATATAAATATATGCCATTTAAACTTCACAGACCAATGTTTGATTACCGTGCTCTCATAGAACAGATTTCCTTATTAGGAGGGAAATAAAATTTGCTCGTCATTAACAGTTGTTTCATAAATACTTCTCATGTTTGTACAACGAGAAAAAAAAAATCTTAATGGAAAATATCATTCCCAATCATTCAAGCTTAATTCCTCACCCCTTGTAGAGTTTCTTTGTGAATTTGTAGGTTTCTCTTTAAACATTATTGTTATTGTTATAACCCTTCGCCCAAAATTATTCCTCAGGCATTTTATGATATGCTCTCTCTCTCTCTCTCTCTCTCTCTCTCTCTCTCTCTCTCTCTCTCTCTCTCTCTCAACCAATTTTATCAATTCTTAATTTCAATTGCTGACAAAAGACAATATCTTTTTTTTCTTATCAGCAATATCTTGACTTTCCCATCTAAAAAATCTCTCTCAATTTCATCAATTTTTAAATTTCACTTTCAGATAAGAGCCAATACCGTTTTCTGCCATTAGAAATATATTTACACTCCAAGCTAAAAGAACACACACACTCTCTCTCTCTCTCCTCTCTCTCTCTCTCTCAACCAATTTTATCAATTCTTAATTTCAATTGGTGACAAAAGCCAATACCTTTTTTTCTTATCAGCAATACCTTGACTTTCCCAACTAAAAAATCTCTCTCTCTCTCTCAAACAATTTCATCACTTCTCAGACGAGAGCCAGTAGCATTTTTCCCATCTGGAATATCTTGACTTTCCCAGCTAAAAATTCTCTCTCTCTCTCTCTCTCTCTCTCTCTCTCTCTCTCTCTCTCTCTCTCTCTCTCTCTCTCTCTCTCTCTCAATTTCATCAATTTTTAAATTTCATTTTCAGACAATACCGGTTTGGTTTTTCCCATTAGGAATATATTTACACTCCAAGCAAAAGAACTCTCTCTCTCTCTCTCTCTCTCTCTCTCTCTCTCTCTCTCTCTCTCTCTCTCTCTCTCTCTCTCAAAACCCCAATTTCGTTCCATTCCCTTTTGAATATTTCCTTCTCCAGGGTTTATTTTCATTCTGCATTCGATAACTTTTCCTCTCGCACTCAGTAAACCCCAATTTCACAGCACACGGGCGTCCTTTCCATCCTGCTGCTGAAAGAACTAAAATAATGTGATATGGCAAAACTTCCGCTCCGATTTCCGCGTCAGGGGGAACCCAGATTTCTTTATATATATATATATATATATATATATATATATATATATATATATATATATATATATATATATATATTTATAAATATATATGTGTGTGTGTGTATATACATTGCTTTTTGAGACACTGTCAGTTAGAATGGATGTTCTCTTGGTGTGCATTTATAAGTTGCATTTTACTGTTTACACACACACACACACACACATATATATATATATATATATATGTGTGTGTGTGTGTGTGTGTGTGTGTGTGTGTGTGTGTGTGTGTGAACTGCCCTACTGAAAGCGACAGAAATTCAAATATAGGTGCAACGGACTTTGTCGCGAACCGACTGCAATGTTCAACAAACAGCAGCGGGTGTTGTGGAAAAGCTTCAAGATATCATTCTTATCCCTTCAAGCTTCAATCCTCACCTCTTGTAGTTTCTTTGTACATTTGAAGGTTTCCACTTTGGGTGGATGAACAACACCCGCCGACGAAGACAAACATTATCAGGCCTCGGAGGAGAGAGCGGGAGTGCGCAAGTTGACCTAGCTGCCGGTCGAAAGTCATTTGATCGTCAGGTCAGAAAAATGCGACCATGTGTGACTGGTCATGCACCAAACAGGGCGTGTTCATGGAACCTTCTAGAACAATTTAATGTATTTGTATGTGCGAACACCAGGGCTCCTTAGAGTGGAATATAATGAGACCGCAGACATAAAGCGGTCTATTCTAGCTCAGCAACTCTTGAGTGATCCGTGGAGGGAGGCGCTTGGGAAAAGCACAGAAGATCCATCTGGAAAGATGAATTCGAATGTCGCCACATAAAATAGAAATAGTAATTGAACTGATGTCTCAGAGTGGAGAGGTGGGATGTGGCATTTTGTGCTGAGATGATTGTTCTAGAAGTAATTGTATTCCATGCTTTTGAGGATTCCAATTCACTTTCCTTTTTTTCATGCTAGTTTTTTAGGGGAAATAAAGGCACTACTTTGTATCCCGGAGTCTGGATTCAGCCTAGATTTAATAATTTGATTTAGCTGCTGAGATGCCAGTTCATGGAGGACTCTTGAGGTAAGTCACGTTCCCAGATGGTGTTTTTTCTTTTATTATACGAAGTTAAATTAGACCTTTGTAACATATTTATACATATACATAATCATACATATATATATATAACTTAGCACGAGCTTGTATACAATTATTAGTAATTTCCCCTTAGAGATCGAGTTATACGTTTATACAAGCTTCGTTATATATATATATATATATATATATATATATATATATATAAATATATATATAATATATACACAAACACACACACATATATATATATATATAATATCATAAGCCGTCATGTGATTGCCAGTACCGTCTTAACTTCTCATGAATTAATATTCTGTCACCTGATTACGTCAACTATCTTAACCTCCATTTATTCATCAGTACAACTGACGTTATTAGAAAAAGACGCTCTTCTGACACCATTCAAGTCCTTGCTAAAATGCCGAAACAAGACGATGTTTATATTTGTCTCCTGTTTTTACAAAACTGGAGTCACGTACGGCCACTGAGGAAATGTCCTATAACCATGAAGTTTGATATGCTTCATTATCCCACTAAATTTGAAAGAAAAAAAAAATGAAGGTTAACTGGCGCACGCGTTAGCTAAACGTTGTAAAGGAAAAATTACTGCGTAAGAAAGTCGTTATTTTCTTTCATATCCGTTTCCTACCCTGCTGAAAATATCTACATCAACAGGACTCCGTCCAGAAAATAAACACCATTTCACTTCCAAATAATTAGAACTTTTTAAAAATAAAAGGCAGAAAATAATATTGCAAGTGACGAAGAGGAAACACACATGTCTGGCAAGAGCAATTTCCCTGGTTCTCCCGTCGGCTGTTAACTCCAACCACAGCTGTATTCTGCCTCCAACCAATCAAGGTTGAGTTATGGGATATGGCAATACAGACAATGGTCCGCGCCATCAAAGTTGCTCTCTCTCTCTCTCTCTCTCTCTCTCTCTCTCTCTCTCTCTCTCTCTCTCTTGATTTTGTGTGTGACTTAAAATTTACCATAACTCTCTCAATTTTGTCTGGACGTCCGTTTTTGTGTGATTTAAAATTTACGCAGTCTCTCTCTCTCTCTCTCTCTCTCTCTCTCTCTCTCTCTCTCTCTCTCTCTCTCTCTCTTAATTTTATGCAGGCATGTGTCTCTGTGACTTAAAATTTACAGGAATAACCAAGAAAACAACATATCCAAACGCACAAGGCCATGAAAAAAATGCACATAGAGAAAATCTACTACCATATTTTGCCGACATAATCAATCATTAAGCCCACTTATAAACACCAAACGATAAATGGGAAATTCATAGCGAGACCTGATGAGAATGTACTTTAGATTCACTGCAAAGAGCTGACGTAAAAGGTTGGAAAACTACAGGATCAGAATAACTCGTCATTACGAGCTACGCCCGTAATGTACTGCTGCCTCTTGTTATTTTCGCCTTATTCCCTTAACTAATGACGCTGAGAATAGAACGGGTTTGTCGCTGACGTCATTTACCTTTCACGTCAACGTGGATATTAAAAGAACAGAAATGGGTGATTTGCCAGGATTTGTCGACGATCCTGTTATTTATGGAAACTAGGGTACTATAGCCTCCGCCTTCTCCTCCTCCTCCTCCTCCTCTAGTACTTTAGGAAAGAGACCCACTTTTACACTTTTGCTGAGAAAGGGTTATCTGCATCAGCTGCTGCAGTATTTTGATTCAGTGTCTTTCCTGAGATCCTTAGAGTTTTTCTCTTGGAAAGTATATAGTAAATGGTTCCAACAGAAGAGCCACAGAATGGATGTAAAAAGAATTCTACATAATTTCATGCAGCACATACAACAACCTCTTTCATAATAATAATAATAATAATAATAATAATAATAATAATAATAATAATAATAATAATAATAATAATAATAATGATAAACAGTTCTCATGGTTTAAGTACTCGCATAAAAATAAAAATCTCCATGCACTCTCATAATACAAGTAGTTCTGACTTAACGCTACAATGATATTAAAATAAATATTGAACGTGTTTTGCTGACTTAACGATTTATTTATTAACAACAAATAATACACAATGATGATACGAAACAATATCAATTACCTTCTTTGAATCTTACAGCAACTCACAAAGAAGTTACGAGCATCATAAAATGGAATTACACTATTACTGAATGAAACTGGAATGACAATTATTTCAAATGACACGACTAAAAAAATAATAAAATACAAACTAATGAAAACCAAATGAAGTAAAAAAAAAAAATAAAGAGATTACAATACGCTGCATAACCTTGAATTGCCTTTTTCCTTTTTGGAAACGGTTTTTTCAAATGAAGAAAACCACCTCACAACTGAATTTCATAGTTCTTTGTATTGCAACAGCTGTCAGCATAATAATTCTTACAGAAAAAATTCTGTGAAATATTTTTACATACTAACATATTATATAGGACCCTCCTGATGGAAGGGATCTTTGTGGTAACGAGAGAGAGAGAGAGAGAGAGAGAGAGAGAGAGAGAGATAGAGAGATTGATTGCAGCTGGTGTCTTTTTTTTTTTTTTTTTTTTTTTTTTTTTTTTTTTTTTTTTTTTTTTTGTGTGTGTGTGTGTGTGTGTGTGTGTGTGTCTAAGTAACGTTCCCAAGACTTGCGTGTTCAGGACTTGTCTTTACTCGCAGAGAGAGAGAGAGGGAGGGAGGGAGGGAGGGGGAGAGAGAGAGAGAGAGAGAGAGAGAGAGAGAGAGAGAGAGAGAGTAGGTAGCACTTCGCGCTGTCACGGCATATCAACACCAGGGCGATAAAGACCAACGTCCCACGACCAAAACAATGCTAGTCTTTTATAAACACCAGCTGGAGGAGACGCCGTAACTCCCAAAAACATTCAGAAAAAAACAATAACTGCAGAGGGTCTACGGTTAGAGGAAAAAACTCTTTTATGTTCACAGCTGAGAGAGAGAGAGAGAGAGAGAGAGAGAGAGAGAGAGAGAGAGAGAGAGAGAGAGAGAGAATGTCGTAATATGGGCGAATTAACGCGCAAAAAAAGAAAAAAAAACAGTAAAGAAAGGAACACTGGCAAAAAACTATGCGATAGAGAAGAGAGAGAGAGCGAGAGAGAGAGAGACGAGGAAAGAGAGTAGAGAGGAGAGAGATTGAGGCGAGCAGGGAGGAGAGAGAGAGAGAGAGAGAGAGAGAGCTATCGTAAAATTAATGAATTAACACAAATGCAAAAAAAAAAAAAATAGTACAGATCGGAACACTAGTTTTGAATTATTAAAACATACCACGAGTTATAATTAAATGAATAACTTAATTTCGTCATAATCGATGCCTAGAAAAACTAACTCATAAAAATTTAATGACCCGAAACATCTAGGCAGTCATCCGCTCAATATAACGCAGAGAGAGAGAGAGAGGAGAGAGAGAGAGAGAGAGAGAGAGAGAGAGAGAGACGTTGGGATAGCAATGTCCGCTGTCCGGATATTAAGAAAAGGGTGCCACATCATGCCTCTCTCTCTCTCTCTCTCTCTCTCTCTCCAAGACCACAGGAGAGACCTCTAATTATGCACCAACCATTCTGGACGGTCAACCGAGCACGATGGTTACCGCAGTTGCAATGGGAACCATATGCCTCAGTAATACTGGCAAGAGTTACACTGTATCACATCATTCGCTCTCCCAGATAAACGGGACACTTCGCAGGTGAGCGCCAATTGTAGGAGAGGGTGGAGGAGGGAGAGGGAGTAGGGCGGGGGGGGGGAGGGGGGGGGGGGGGGGAGAGGAGGAGGAGGAGGTTTGGGTGTGGAATTGGATGTAGATGTGGTTGAGGGTTGGAGAAAGGCAAGCAGCCAAGTAAGGGAGAAAAATTCTGACTTTACACTTGAGAGAAAGATTGGCGTTGGGAAAAACAAAAATATATTTAGACCTAGTAGAACGTGATCAAGTAAATAAACGATAATAATATTATATATATATATATAATATATATATATATATATATATATATATATATATATATATATATACTATATATATATCTAGTATATATATGGTGTGTGTGTGTATGTATATATTATCCACATATACTAAGAAATCACAAAATCAAGCACGTGCTTTTGTTATTAGCTGAGGCCACAGGGAAAATTTAAAAAAGAAAAGAAGACAGAGTGCCAGGTACTTTCGTGTATTTGTGCCCAAAGATGTGTTAAATACACGAAAGTACTTGGCACTCTTTTTTTTTCCCCAGTGGCTTCAGCAATACATACATATACCTAGTATACTCATATGTAATGTATGTATGCATGTATGTATAAAGTTGCAAATGTGATATACATACATATATATATATATATATATATATATATATATATATATATATATATATATATATATATATATATATATCTGAATACTGAAGAACAGAATACATCTGAATACTGAAGAACAGAAAAAACAACAAATAAATCCAGGATTATCAGACTTAGCAAACACCTACTACCAGAGAACAGGGACCCGGCCAAAACGTCACTACACTGCACGGAATCCCAGCGGCAAAAATAGCCATCCTTTAGGTACAGTGTCTCAAACAACCAAGCAGCAGCCAGCATGCACAAGCCTTAAAAACGCATGCAAGCAATCTTAATGACGTAGGTAATAACATAATCACCAGGTTTTCGCCAAA
>NC_061109.1:79944547-79954547 GCF_015104395.2 Macrobrachium nipponense
AAATATTTCCCGCAACCTTTCCCTTCCCTTCCCTTCTTCAATCCTGCTCCCGAAAACTTGCGATCGAAGGGGGAAACTGTAGTGGGAATTTCTTCCTAATTTGTTCTACAAGCCAACTTCGCACCCATAACTTCGATTTCTACTTTGGAAGAAAAAAAAAAAAGTTTTTCATGGAGGCCCCCTACCCCCCTCCCGTTCTTTTAATCTTATCCTGGAAGATTTCTACGTAAAGAATAGAAGAGACTACAAAAAAGATAGCGAGAAATGTTCTAGCATTAACTCTTTTTATTTTACTAATCACTGCTCTCTCTCTCTCTCTCTCTCCTCTCTCTCTCTCTCTCTCTCTCTCTCTGAACAGAAGTACATCAAATCCTCGATGACTTGTCAGTGAGAGAGAGAGAGAGAGAGAGAGGAGAGAGAGAGAGAGAGAGAGAGAGATGATCTTCTCCCCCACACGTCCTAATTAAAAGTCTCCATTGCATTTTTACGAGGGCAAGTAATCCACAATTTATTTCCATCCAGCATCTCTCTCTCTCTCTCTCTCTCTCTCTCTCTCTCTCTCTCTCTCTCTCATTGTAAAATAACAGAAACAACTTTCAATGAATTGTAGACCTAATTTACTCTACCTTTTGCATGTGGAAGGACTGACACTGACTTTGAATCTAGTAATGTATCATAGGTCGACTAAGATATGCACAATGGTATTGTAACATGTGGCTCTAGTGGCCTGGCCCCTCTGGCATTGAACCCGGGACCACTAATGAAGGGGCAGGCGTCCTTGATAAAGCATTAAGATAAACCATGCAAATGCACACGTTGCAGGTGCATGTGCTTTAAAAACAAATAATAAATAGTATTAAAATTACGATAATTATCTGCTTTCTACTCACCACCAAATGGAAGCTTAATCGTTCTTGTATTACAATGAGATTTTGCTCACGATCTGGAGATATTCAACTCACCTGAAAAGATAATTAGAGAATTATAATAATAATAATAATAATAATAATAATAATAATAATAATAATAATAATAATAATAATAATAATAATAATAATAATAATAATAATAATAATAACTTCACTTGCATCAAAAAGACAAATAACATCTGCAATTATGTTAAGAGTAATTCTCCTTTAATCAGCACATAATTTGGGGGGAAAAAAATTGTGTTGCCTTACAAAATGGTTGACCATCAATAAAGTTGATGAATTATCTAAACTAAGAATCTGAGCTAAGTCTCTGATTAAATTAACCGTTTTGGTAAGACAATAACGTGCAACAAGGCAAACCACTTTAAATAAATTTATAAGCAAGCAAACCATTTTAAATGAATCTATAATGAGGCAAACCATTTTCAATTAATTCATATAATCATGCAAACCATTTAAAATAAATTTATAATGAGGCAAAACATTCAAAATAATTTATAATGAGGCAAACCATTTCAAATGAATTTGTATAATTAGGCAAACCGTTTTAAACGAATTTATATAATCAGGCAAACCATTTTAAATGAATTTTTATAATCAGGAAAACCATTTTGAATAAATTTACAATCAGAGGAACCATTCAAAATAAATTTATGAGCAGGCAAACGACTTACAATAAATTTATAATTAGGCAAGCCATTTACAATAAATCTATAAGCCGGCAAGCCATTTAATAATCTATAATCACGAAAAACCTTACAAATATATCTATAAACAGGCAAACAATTTTAAACAATTTTATGAGGTAAACTATTTCAAATAAATTTATAATCTGGCAAACCATTTTAAAAACAGGTAATGTTTCTCATCAAGCGAACTGTTCTAGAAAAAGCGATGCTTCAGGTCAGTACACCATTTAAGGAAAAACTTTTCTCGCAAAAAAAAAATCATAATGAGTTTCTCGGCCAACGAACGAAACAAATAGAGTCGATTGAATACTTAACTGCTGGTCTCTGATTGCGAGGTGACGAAGGTGAATGAACAGCATGAATTATTCACGAGCCTCCCAGTCAATAATGGAAAAATTAAGAAGATTCGTTCAAGCAAAATACCAGGCATTTTCCAACAGCAATTAAAAAAAAAATTGGTTTAATTCCCAATTTTCCATTTAAAAAAATAGCAGTTTTCCATTTCCAATTTTAAGGAAAAAGTTTGGTTCCATTTCCAGTTAAAAAAAAAAAAATTTGTGTGGTTCCATGAGGAAAAAAAAAGTATGGTTCCGTTCCGTCGAAATCATTATTCCGATTCGCTATGACATTTGGAAATGGCTAACGCTGACACTAGTATAGCAAGCCTTAGCTTAGCTGCTTTGCTGGTACTTGTGTATCTGTGACAGTGAGTCTTTAACAAACTTCCAGTTTAATCTTAGTAATATGAGTTCCATGTTTTAATTTTTTCGATTAATTTTCTGTCCCCCAAAAACGCACATCAATTTATCACTATTCACCCATGAGCATTATTCATGTAACAAGGTAAAAAAACAAAAACAATAAAATCATTAATCTTGCCACGAGAGATAAAGCAGAACAAATATGTGAGTAAATATGTGAGTAAAGAGAACAGAGGTAAGAGAAAAATGTTGCAGAAAATGCATATAACGACAAAAGAATATGTAAAATACTCCACTCCGCTTATCATCAATATTTCCTCTACTGACACGAGAGAGAGAGAGAGAGAGAGAGAGAGAGAGAGAGAGAGAGAGAGAATATGGGGGAAAAGCATTCAAGGCTCCAGGCGGCACCCCCCCCCCCCCCCCCACCCCCCATTTTTCCCCCCCATTTTGGACATACATCGGACCCATTCCATCACAGCATCACTTAATATATCCTCGCCCTAACAAACTTCAAACAATTTCCATTAGTCCATCACATAACTAATATTCCGCCACTTTTCCCTTGAACTTCCATTTATTCCCACGCTATTATTCTGCCAATCACTGTCGGGCCCCTTTTTATTTTACAGAGCAAAAAATACCTCCCAACAAATTCTCCGGAATTTCGCTCTTCCCTGGAAGGTCTGGAGCATTTCTTTTCCCCTTCTGAATATGATTGGCTGCATCGGCTATCCTGAGTCACTCCAATTCTACAGAGGAGTCTCTCTCATTCACTCTCGACGATCTCCGGCGATCTTTTTCAGGGATCTTCACTTTCTCGCCCTCCTCCCCCCCAACACACTGCTAAAAGTTACTTCTTTCATGTTACACACATTATATATCTATATATATATATATATATATATATAAAAATTATATAAATTATATTATATATATATAGATAATATTATAGGTATACTAGATATATATATATAATATGAATAAAATATAATAATATATATATATATATAAACTCCAGATCCCGACTGGGTTACATCTTAGAGGCCAGAACAAACTCGCGGGGTTTTCATCTAGCAATTCTTGTGCTTTCCTTTTGAAGTGGACCCGCGGGCTTTGGTCCCCGTGACGAATGACTGGCCCAAGTCAATGGCACCAAATGAGATGAGAGAGAGAGAGAGAGAGAGAGAGGAATTGAGAGAGAGAGAGTAGAGGATGGGAGTATCGGATCCTTTTTTAGATCACACGTACCCATAACCTTCCCCCAACAACTTCCCCTCCTCCAACTTTCAACCACCTTCCCCCCTTCCATCCATCCCTGACTCTTCCTCCCATCCTCTTACTCCCCACCCAAAAACAACAGTCCCCTTCCCAGTATTCATACACGGCTCCCCCCTCCCCCTCCCTCTATCACCAACAACAGTTCCCTCCCTAGCATTCATCCCTGAATCTCCCCTCACCCTCCCTCCCCACCAACAGCAGTCCCTTCCCCAGCATTCATCCCCGAATTTCCCCTCCTCCTCAATCCACCACCAACATCAGTCCCCTCCCAAGCCATCATCCCTGATTCTCCCCTCCCCCTCAATCCACCACCAACAACAGTCCCCACCCAAGTATTCATTCCTGAATCTCCCTCTTCCCCCCAACAACAGTTCCCTCCCAGGCAGTCATCCCTGAATCTCTTCCTCCCTCTCCTCTCTACCACCGACAAGTCCCCTTCCCCAACCCTTTTCGTCCCTCCCCCAAACACACACACACACAAACACAACCGCAAGCGACGGCCAAACAACTCGGCCCACATCAATCTCCAAAGGAAGGAAAAGATCAGAGTCGTGTAGCAGCCTGATGGATGCGAGGGCTCCACCGGAACCGACTAATATTTACGACCGCCGACGGCCCACACTGGACGGTGGCCATCACTCCACGCCGTAGGAGCCAAACGAAAAGAAAGGAAAGAAAGGGAAAGGAAAGGAGAGCACGGACGGTACGCGGCAGATACGAGGTCCATCGGCGTTGTGCATCCGATCAAAGAAAGAAGAGTTGAGGCTTTCAGTCATTGCAGAGAGAGAGAGAGAGAGAGAGAGAGAGAGAGAGAGAGAGAGAGAGGTGTTAACGATATGCAAAATACCCACAGCATATGATTCCCCCATCGTTATCTAATCGTTAACTGGCGTTTTACAACAGCATGACCTTTACGGCACTGGCTTGCAACACTATTTATATTTAAGTTTATTTTTTCTTTTTTTTTTTTTTACAAACTCTCTCTTACACACATACATGCTGTGCGTGTGCGTGTTTGCGCGCGTTATTTTCATCATAACTATTTAGGCATTCGTTCATTTCTTTGCATCGTATGAAGTCTTCATTTACGTCAAACGTTTTTCAACAATACACTCTCTCTCTCTCTCTCTCTCTCTCTCTCTCTCTCTCTCTCTCTCTCTCTCTCTCTCTCTCTCTGCGTGGAAATTTATTCAAAACCCCAAGTACTTTGCTGCTATCATGTCGGGTAATTATACGAAAAAATGAATTACTTTGGAAATTGTCTTGTACATAAGATCAAAGTTTTTCCTTAACCTCATTTCCCAGCATAACTGGATGAACGTCGTGAGCTAATTTAGTCTTGGAAAAACTTTTAATACAAACAGCTCCTTTTGTGACGAGCTTTGTCGACGCAGAAAGTAGCATTAGTCCTTTGAAGAGGCTGATAGTAGGGTAGTCTCCGCAAAAAAAAAAAAATAAATAAATAAATAAATAAAAAATAAACAAGTAAAAAAATAATTAAATAAAAGTATAAAGTTCCAGTCTCCAATTAATAATAAAAAAAAAGCGACCAAGTTACACGTTCTCCGTTGAATAGAGAAAAAAAGATGGAAAGAAGTTCCACAGTCCCCGTTTACTTCAAAAAAAATAAATAAATAACAAGTAAATAAATAGTTCCACACATATCTGACGGCAAAAAGTTCCCGGCATCATCATCTTCTAGGACATAAATGATTTACTTTTCGATTGGAAGACGAGTTTCTCAAGTACGCCAAAATCCCTACTCTACTCTACTACCATAAATAGGAGACTTGAAATATGAACATTCTCAACACTGTAGGATCCGATCTATGAACAGTCTCAACATGTAGGATCCGATATATGCACATTCTCAACATGCAGGATCCGATATATGAAGTCTCAACACAGTATGATCCGATATGTGAACAGTCTCAACACAGTAGGATCCGATATATGCATATTCTTAACAAAGTAAGATCCGATATATGCACATTCTCAACACAGTAGGATCCGATATATGCATTCTCAACATGTAGGATCCGATATGTGAACATTCTCAACACAGTAGGACCCGATCAACATACAACGTAAATGTATTATGTCAGGAACAAGGTTAACCTTAGAATGAACGGCCTAATTGTGTCAGAGGCATCAGTAGTCTAATTGTGTGATTTATTCTAGTCCAGTCAGACCTTTGGACTTGGTCAGAACTACAGCTTAAAAGTGGAGAAGATTTAAGCCTTAATAATAATATATATAAAGATTATTTACTTGAATGTAGAAGGTAATAAAAAAAAAAAATAAATAATGGCCCAAAAAGGAATTAATTATCATATGGCCCAAAAACGAAAAATTAATAATCATAAAGATTATTTTGTTACCTTAATGCAGAAGGTAACAAAACAAGAAGAAATAACTCCCCCCCCCAAAAAAAAAAAAAAAAAAAAAAAAAAAACCCCCCCCCCAAAAAAAAAAAAAAAAAAAAAAAAAAAACTTTAAAGATCACACAAACAAAGGAAAGGAGCAGATGTAGCGAAGTCAACAAGAACAGATATGATGGGAGGGGGAGGAGGGGGGTTCTCAAAAGCTGCCTACCGGAGCCTCGTTCCGTATACTCCCTCGAGTGTCTCGAGATACCTGAAACAAAAACTAATATTTACGGAGAGGATGACTAGACATCCGTGAGACGAGGAAAAAAGGTTCCCATTAGTTTTTCCACTCAGGAAGCAAAGGCCCATATATATATATATAGTATATATGCAATGCATACATCATACATACATACATACCATTATATATATATATATACCGTATCATATATATGATTATATATACTACATACACATAAATATATATATATAATATATATATATATATATATATACCTATATATTTATTATATATATATATATATCTATATATATGTGTATATATATATATATATATATATATAATATATATATATATATATGTGTGTGTGTGTATTCTATTATATATATTATATATATATATATAGATATGATATATATATATATAGTTATATATAAATATATGCACGGTACAAAAGTTATGTAATATATGCATTTATGACTAAACAATACAATTCGCGCTATGCAGCTTTAAGAATTTTGTTCACTTTCTATGCCTGTAACTTTCCATTAATATAAATTACCTATGCATGAATCAGACATACATACATGCATACATACATACATACATACATACATACATACATACATACATACATAGGCAAAAGAAATACAAAAGGGAATCTTAAAAACTTTCTTGACAGTTTGTTTTTCTGTTTCTCCTTGCGAAAGCTAGGATAATAATACAACTCAAAATTTATAAACATAAACGATACCTATCATTACTGTTATTGGGAAAGTAAATCCACAGTACTATGCCTGTTTGGATTTTGTTATTTAAAATATATACAGCAAAAATCTTTCGTTGACCTACTTTATATATTTTATATAACAAAATCAAACAGTCATACTACTGTGGTTTTACTACCCCATTTTATTGACTCATGTGATTATGAGTTTTCTTTGGATTATTTTTATTATTATTATCGGTTATGGTGGTAGTAGTAGTATAGATGTAGTAGTACTCAAGACAAATCAACATCAACAACTACAGTGTATATACAGCTATTATCTTATACACTAAGCTTCCACTTAACAAAACGCACCAGGTGAAAAAGGCAAAAAACTTGGAAGATAATAAATACACAGCAAAACAAGACGCATTAACATACAGAAAAACACATCCTGTACACAAACAGCTAATTAGTCATAAAACTTGAAAGTAATGAAACATCCTGACACAAGCAGTTATATTACACATGAAACTTGGAAGTAATGGTACACGACGTCTCATGTTCTTAATAAACACTCTCCCCAAATCGTAAGAAAAGCGACTACATTGACAATGGCCAGCAAGACCCGTTATTTCCGTACAGGACCTAATATCACACTCCTACCACTTTCTACCCTCCTCAGAAGGCCTTACTAACTTATGCATAGGCACCGAGCCCCAGCTCTTGTGTGTACGTATCGACATCAATTTCCGCAGCTATTTTGCTGTCACGCGGCAGCTATTAATCACTGTGTGTTTGTTTTTCCGAGAGCAATTATGTGTGTTTCCCTCGCATTTTTTTTTTTTTTTTTTTTTTTTTTTTTTGTGGACTTAAGTTTCGGTCATCCACATACGGATTTGAAATGTGCATTTAAATTTCTATCATTCCCATGCGGATTTCAAATGTGGATTTATATTTTTGTCATTCCCCATGTGGGTTTCAAATGTGGATTTAAATTTCTATCATTCCCATGGGGATTTCAATTATGGATTTACATTTCTGTCATTCCCATGTGGATTTATATTTCTGTCATTCCCACGTGGATTTCAAATGTGGATTTATATTTCTGTCATTCCCATGTGGATTTCAAATGGGGATTTAAATTTCTATCATTCCCAAGTGGATTTCAAATGTGGATTTAAATTTCTATCATTCCCAAGTGGATTTCAAATGTGGATTTAAATTTTTGTCATTCCTATGTGGATTTATATTTTTGTCATTCCCATGTGGATTTCAAACGTGCATTTAAATTTTTGTCATTTCCATGTGGATTTCAAATGTGGATTTAAATTTCTATCATTGCCATGTGGATTTCAAATGTGGATTTAAATTTCTGTAATTCCAAGTAGATTACTAAGGATTTAATTTTTTTTCATTCCCACGTGGATTTCAAATGTGGATTTACATTTCAGTCATGTCCATGTGGAATTCACATGTGGGTTTATATTTCTGTCATTCCCATGTGGATTTATATTTCTCATTCCCATGTGGATTTCAAATGTGGATTTATACTTCTGTCATTACCATGTAGATTCCAAATAAGTATTTACATCTTTGTGATCCCTATGCGGGTTTCAAATGTGGTTTTAAATTTTTCGCTTTAGCCGTTTTCATATGTTTGATGACTGCCCTTTACTGTCAAAGTTAATAGAGAGAGAGAGAGAGAGAGAGAGAGAGAGAGAGAGAGAGAGAGAGAGAGAGCATGAACTG
Organism: Macrobrachium nipponense; assembly: GCF_015104395.2. NCBI lineage: Eukaryota > Metazoa > Arthropoda > Malacostraca > Decapoda > Palaemonidae > Macrobrachium > Macrobrachium nipponense. The sequence goes on from NC_061109.1 coordinate 79,953,222, forward strand.
GTTAGATGGGCTTATGTCTTTAATCTCTCACAATGCAAACATATCATCAGATCAACACACATCCACACTGTCAGTCTATTGAGAATTAAAGAAACCGAAGAAACCTTTGCCGTAAAACACGGAAACGAAAGAACGGAAAGAATGAAAAGAAACCAAAGATGCGAAAGAACGAAACGAAACGAAACAATAACAATAAAACGCAGAACCATCTCGAAGGCCAACTGTTACGTGTAACTCTGCCAGTAAAAGACGGGGATTAAACCATTTCCGAAAAAGAAACCGATTCCCGCCCGAGGAGGAACGATCCTTAAGGAACAGCTCAATTCCTTAAGCCGTTTAATCCCCATTCGGCCTTCGCTTCCGCAATTCGCTCCCAAAATCGACATTCGGACTCCCATCTCCCCCTCCCCCCACCCTTCCCCAATCTCCAACCATGACCTATCCCCTCCACAAACACGCGCGCGCACGCGCGCACGCCCTTTTCTCAAGTCCCTTTCCAGCACGAGCTGAGAAACGACGAGGACGACGAAGACATCTAGGAAATGCAAATCAAGGCATTTACCATCGCATGGGATGGGATGGGGATAGGAAGGGATAGGATGGGATGGGGAGTGGCGGCGGCGGAGGAGGAGGAAAGTTTCTTTGTTCCATCCTGATCAATACACAGAAAGTCAATGGGAGGGGGGGGGGGGGATAAAAATCACACGTGAGCCAAGGAATGACAAAAATATACATCTCCAGGGCGAAATGGGACGGACTGATACCTGACCAATGTTTGTGTTAAGAAGACACTTAAGAACTTAGTATAATGCGAAAGAATAAAGATCATCACAAGAAATAATAAACGATATACACTGAAGCAAACACAAAGAATGTGAAATATAAACTTCACATCGTCTTTCAATTACATTGTAAAAAGAAATACAATTCATATCAATCTAGAAAATAAACGATCGTAGAACACATATCAGTACAAACACACACACACACACAAACACACACACAAAGGTATAAACTGTACAAACACGGCATCGGCATCAGCGCATCCTATCATGGGCGCTTTGAACAGCCGTCTCTGATCCGAAGCGACGACGCAAAATGCAAAATTTGCACCTCGAGAGACTCGGTGAGACTCTTGACAATAGAGAGAGACTCTTGACAAAGGAATCAATACAATCCATACATGCCCAAGCGAAAAAAAAAAAAAGGCGTATGATGTCAATCAAAACCAGAGATGAAAGATGTTCCTTGCATCGAGAGCAGACCAACCAGATCTTCCTCACAACTACTTTTGTCTTTGTAGCTGATGACAATAATGAAGTAGCA
>NC_061109.1:79959547-79964547 GCF_015104395.2 Macrobrachium nipponense
TATATATATATATATATATATATATATATATATATATATATATATATAATCTACCATCACTATTATATATATAAACATATAGAGGAAACTGAGTCGATTTCAATGGTGAAAGATGCCTAGTTAACTTGAACCATGAAAAGAAGAAACTTTTGCATGCGCACATAACTTTTCTCTCTCTCTCTCTCTCTCTCGCTCTCTCTCTCTCTCTCTCTCTCATACGAAAATAAACAAGATGGGAAAACTTGCTTTCTAATTTGGGCTAAGAAAAATAATAATAACGTCCAGTAAATAACTGTTAATGAAGACAACTTAATCAAAACCATATATATATCATTCTACTATACCAATTAAACGAGTAGCTTTGCCCACTGAACATCAAATGGAAGCGAAGCTTTCGTTTTTATTCGCTTAATAACTAATGAGCTTCCGAACTAATTATAGAAATATGCGATATGGGAACGCAAATAACACGATGGAGCCAAATAATTAAGGGGAATGTCAGAATATCAAAGTGCTCGTAAACATACAAGCCTCGTACTTCGATTAGAAATGTATAAAATCAAACGGTTCGTCAGAATAAAACACGTTTGTGTATATGAATGTACATACGCACGCACGTTCGCATGCATATATACACCTGTATACAATTAACATCACTTTAACCCGTGATTTATATTTCTCTCTTAATCACAAGGACATATTGGTTATATATATATATATATATATATATATATATATATATATATATATATATATATATATGCATGATAGAGAAAAATAAGTCACACGACCATGTTCCTTAAGACAAAGTTACAACCAATCTTTGAAACACACATCAATAACAATCTATTACGAAGGTCATAGTACGACATAACAGGACCGGAGGTTTAATTAACACAAGACCATCTTTTCCATGGCATAACACTCCAATCTCCGAAGGTCGCGACCTCCATTACGAGAAGCGCCCATCAGCAGCACGCTCCAGATGGCAACGTTGTTTTTGGGAATGGAAGCAAGAAATCACGGGAATGTGTGGGGGGGGGGGGGGGGGGGGGGGGGGGTGGGGGTGGGGGTTTGGGGGGGTTAAAATTAGATCAGCGATCAGCTGGAGATGGATAAACAACGCGCGGACGTGAAAGATGAAAATATGAGAAGGTGTCTGTTGAATACTTTCTCTCTCTCTCTCTCTCTCTCTCTCTCCAAAATTCCTGTTGTGTCGGTTTGGGTTCAGATTTATCTTTAGGTTTCTTTTACGTTTCTTCTCACCAAATTTATCGATATGTTTCTTTTTTTTTCATCTCGCCAAATTTCTCTTAATCCTTCCTTTACGTTTCTTCTAATCGAATTTCTCTTTGCGTTTTCTAAATTTCTCTTCATCAAATTTCTTTGAGTGTTTATTCTTCTTTTATGTTTCATTTACATTTCTTCTCATCAAATTTATCTTAAAGTTTATTTACATTTACATATCCCCCAACAAATTTCTTTTTCGTTTCTCCACATCAAATTTCTCCTTACTTTTACTTGCTTTTCTCATCATCAAAGTTTTCTTCATGATTCTTTTCCGTTTATCATCATCTAATTTCTATTTTGTTTCTTCTACATTTCTCTCAACAATTTTCTCGTTGGTTTCCCTCCAGATTTTTCCTAACTAGTATTTACTTTCTTTTTTCTCATCTAATTTCATTTATTTCATTTCTGTGGTCATTCTATTTTCTGAAAGCTAGTTTTTCAAGTCAGTTGAATTTTCACCTTTTTCAAGTGAATGCAGGCTCACCTTGATTAATTTAATAATAATAATCATCATCATCATCATCATCATCTTTACCTAATTTTTTTCTATTTACTTATTAATTTGTTAATCTATTTCTTTTCAAAGGTGATCTCTTCTTTTTGTATTTCCCATTACCTTCAGTTGCTTCTTTCTAATGGCTCCTGAGGGATTGTTCCATTAGAAAAGGATTCATCTTCTGAATAATAATAATAATAATAATAATAATAATAATAATAATAATAATAATAATAATAATAATAATAATAATAATAATAATAATAATAATAATAAGATATATATCTCTGTTCCATCAACTTTGATAAAAATAGAAAAGCAAAAGAATAATGAACATATGCCATTTTTTTTTCTTTTACAAAGCAATATTCATACATGACTATATACTTAAGTCAAGATTTGCCATTCAGTGGTGAGATCTATTCTGATTTATGGGCAATAAATCATTATTCTTGAAGGATGACTTTGCTTGCGTCATAGTCCCCGTGTCGTGACCTTACTTTAGGGTGCACTTAAAGCACTTAAGATTTTTTTCTTTACTTATGTGTGAAGCCAATGTTTGAAAAAGCATTTAATCGAGAGTTCCTGCAGGCAGGACCTTTTGAATAAGTACATCTACAAAAACTGGTGATTTTTTTTTTTTAACAATTACACGTTAGCATATTAGCTTCTATTAAGATGGGTATGTACAGCATATATACACACACGTAGTTTTTAGAAGAATTTGAGAAAAAATTTTTCCTCGGCTAAAATATGTAACTCTCTCTCTCTCTCTCTCTCTCTCTCTCTCTCTCTCTCTCTCTCTCTCATTGCTAACGATTTTGAATTAAGTGGATAATTCTGATATAGTTTTATCTAATTTGATGATAGGAAAGGGCGAAAAATGAACCAGTATTATCAATGACCCATACTTATATACAAGAGTCTCCTCTCTCTCTCTCTCTCTCTCTCTCTCTCTCTCATTGCTAAAGATTTTTAGTTAAGTGGATATAATTCCGATATAGTTTTATCTAATTTGATGATAGGAAAGGGGAAAAAATGAACCAGTATTATCAATGACCCAACTTATATACAAGAGTCTCCTCTCTCTCTCTCTCTCTCTCTCTCTCTCTCTCTCTCTCTCTCTCTCTCTCTCTCTAACACAAAAAACAAATCCTAGCTAAAACCCAGCGCATAAAGATGCACTCAGGTTCATGCACTGCCATGAAGCAGAACGGTGGTCCCATTCGAATGAAGAGGGATTAATAATTCTGGGCCACTGTGTGAAGGGCAAACGGAAAAATGGTCATTTTTGCTTAAATAAAAAAAAATACAGATCAATAGGAAACAAAAGCGTCTATGCGGGAGCCCCCCCAAAACTCATAGACAACAAGGATGTGCCTGATCAAAGGAGATGTACAAAGGGAAATACAACAAATAAAAACTATAGAAATGCATGACAGATGAAGAGAGAGAGAGAGAGAGAGAGATAGAGAGAGAGAGAGAGAGAGAGAGAGAGAGAGAGAGAGTCCTTTGTGGGTATGTATGTATGTATAGGTTTGTTTATATATATATATATAATATATATACACATATATACACATATATATATATGTATATGTATATATATATATATATATATATATATATATATATATATATATATATATATAAAGGCACGGTTCATAATTAATTTTTGGAATAAGAGATAAACACATACTGAAAATAGAAAACGTGAATATGTATGCAGTTTCACACCAAAGCATCTAGTTACTATTTTTTATAAATGCCTGACTTGTGTAGGGCCAATCAAATCAAATGTATTCAAAAAACAAAAACTCAAAGTACAAACATAAACTTGGAGGAAATGTTCATCACAGTTTCCAATAAGACAGAAAGCAATTGTTTTATTTAACCGGGATTTGCACTTCAACCTCACAAAAAAAAAGTGCTATACCTAATTTCCCGCATAATTTTCCCATATGCACAAGACCGCGCAATCACAGAAGATAGTAACCCTAAAAATTTCCATATTTCTGGAATGAACGTATGAAAGTGAACCTTGCCTTTTCATTTTCCTGGAAAGACACAAGAACACACTGGCAAGGACACGTACACATACATATATATAAATACATACACATGTACATAGTATGTACACATACATACACAGGATTGTTTTTCACACACACATTATATACATATAGTATATGTGTACAGAGAGAGAGAGAGAGAGAGAGAGAGAGAGAGAGAGAGAGAGAGAGAGAGAGAGACCAAATACAACACGAGAACAAGAAAACGCTGGGGTCTTTCGTCTAATTTCCACGATATTAACAGGGAGTGTCTTTAAAGTATGTCAGAGCATCTCGTCACTTGGTACTTTATATATTTCCTTGCCTGTATTATATATATATATATATATATATATATATATATATATATAACATACTATATATATATATATATATATATATATATATGTGTGTGTGTGTGTGTGTGTGTGTGTGTGTGTGTGTGTGTGTGTGTGAGTGTGTGTGTGAGCAAATCCAATCTTCCCCTTTGATCTGTTTACCACAATCACGTCATCTCACCACAAACAAACTAATCTTTTGTTTCATTAACGTTTACAAGATGGCCACTGTAGTCAAAGAGAGAGAGAGAGAGAGAGAGAGAGAGAGAGAGAGAGAGAGGTTTCTTGTCACCATAAAAGGAGATCAGATCACACCGCCAAGAATCTCAGTGGTTCTCATATTGTCGACCGCTAAAACCAGCCTACACATCTTCCCCAAGCATCTAACCACTTACATTTCATGAAAATGCCAATTTCCTTTCACCAAATGACGTATTTTCATCACATATCTAATTCATTTTCATCAATACCAAGTTACTGTCATCACGTATCTAATTCATTTTAATCAATACCAAGTTATTTTCATCACATACCTAATTCAATTTCATCAAATAACCAAGTTATTTTCATCACACAATAAAATATTTTTACCCCAAAACCAATTTATTTTTATCACATAACCCATTTATATTTTCATTACGTAACTAATATATTTTCATCACAAAAGTAATTTATTTTACCCATATAACCAATTTATTCTCATCACAATTTAATTTATTTTCATTACATAACTAATTTATTTTCATCACATAACTAGTCTATTTTCACCATATATCAAATTTACTCTCATCACATAACCAATTTATTTTCATCACATTGGAGGAT
>NC_061109.1:79974547-79984547 GCF_015104395.2 Macrobrachium nipponense
GAGAGAGAGAGACTAGTGGCAACCACCAATGGGTTCCAAAGGGCTTGGGAAGTTAGTTCTTCACGAGACGGATCGAGTAGTCTGGCCCTCCTTTTCACAAGTTAACCTGTGACCCCCGAAATCTTCAAGAGGTACAATCAGTTCATTAACGGTCCAGGAGAAGTATACCGAGTTTGTGATTCAAGAGCACACGTCCGAAAGACAACCTTTTTCACTTCCATGAAAGGGGGCAGATGAAACTTTCAGAGAGAGAGAGAGAGAGAGAGAGAGAGAGAGAGAGAGAGAGAGAGAGAGAGAGAGAGAGAGAGAGAGAAATTATGAATTACGTCGAATCATGAGAGAGAGTGATTGATTGTGAATTAAAACGAATCATGAGAGAGAGAGAGAGAGAGAGAGAGAGAGAGAGAGAGAGAAGCAATACATAAAGTGCTAAGCACATGAAGTGGGCGTTGATGTAAGAGGATAAAGGTCAGAATATCCAAAACCGTTTATAATAAATGAAACCAACGTCCTTAAAACCATAAGGGCAACGTAGAACAAAAGGAATATTATATAAGTCAGCATCTGTGGAGGATTCTTATATTGTTTAATTCAAACTAATTAATTCTACACGACTATCAACGTGTCCTCAGTTATAATTAGATGTTCGAAGCAATTATTGTCGATTCTGAAGCTTCAAAATTCAGAACAGAAGAGCATTACATACAGCTACAGCAGAGTTTGACCTCGTGACCTCCAAAATTACATTCACTTCTAAAGAAGTTCGCACTGGGCATAGCGTGACAGATATTTGAATACCCTTTCACTGCCTCGGAAGAAATGGCACTTGCGCAATCCCTGCAAGAACTTTAATTTGTGTGTGTGTCTGAGTGTGTGTGTTTGTGGGTGCGTTTTCACCAACATTCCCAATCAGACGGTGCGCTGTGGTCGTTCGAGATGGAGGAGGAGGAGGAGGAGGAGGAGCTATTACTGGTAAGTTTAGCAATAAGAGAAAAAATAAGAGAAAAAAGAAGTGGGTGCATGGCACATATGAAATGACGGAATTTAGTCCGTCTCGCAATTACCGCGCATCTTTGAGACGTTGCTGGATGCTTGGATTCCTCACATGAGAAGAAAACCAGGAAATCACGAAAAATGAAGCGTCACTTTGGTAAATGTTTTCTACAAACATTCTTTCTCTCCCTTTCACGACCTTACGTGAGAGAGGTCCCCGTTAATCTCCAGGTAGTGCTGAGCAGTTCAGTTCCTCATTGGACGAGTGGGTTGCGTACTCGCCTATCGATTTGGTAGCCAGAGTTCGCGCCCCGCTCTGCTAATGTGGAAACCAGAGGAATTTACTTATGGTGATTAGAAATTCATTTCTCGATATAAGGTGGTTCGGATCCCACAACAAGCTGTAGGTCCCGTTGCTCAGTAACCAATTGATTACTAGCCACGTAAAAATATCTAATCCTCCAGGGCAGCCCTAAGAGAGCTGTTAATCAGCTTAGTGGTCTGGTTAAACTAAAATATACTTAACTTTAATTTTAGCGAATGCAGTAGGCGTACCCGTGTTAATTCGGAAAAGGTGTGTCTCCTAAGCATCCTTGTTCTTCACTCTGGTAAGGCTAAATACTGACTGATGACTTTTCTTTAGCTTAATCTCAACCAAAACCAGCCCGACGATGACATGCACGAGATTGTCTCATTTTGGTCGGAGGCGAACTAACTCTGTACTCAATTAATCCTGATTCCCACAGACGATCATAAGCACCTAACCTTCGAATCTACAAAAGCAAGGATCACCGATCTTTAATAGGCGGGACAAATCGTTGCTGTTGGGTAGGACAAGCTCAGAGGTCCACAGCAGGCCTCTTATCCCCCTTTAACACCTTACCGTCCTCATGGCAAGGGTCCCTTTTGGCTTAAAGATTGCTTAATCTAAACCAAGATGGCACCTGGCTAGAAGCCTTTAGCCTTTTTTCTTCCACTGTTCAATATATTCTACATCACAAGTATTCCTTAAATTACATTCACGCACAATTAAGAGAGACTTCAATGTACATAAACTCCCCTCCCTTAGGAAGGTTTTAGTCAAATTCCGAAACTCGAGAGCCGTTTCCCAGGGTTATAACCACCCTTTTTTATACCCCATTATTCGACGGCCAACGAAGAATTGGCGTAGTTTCTTAATTCATTGTTCGTTATGGAAATATTGCCATATGCAGGTGCCAGATTATTTACTTAACAATAAATAAAAATATCCTTTCAAAGGTGCTATACTTGAAATAAATTACATTAGAATTGAGTAGACTTATTCAACGTATTAAAGATAATCATTTTGCAAAGTGAGGAAAATATACCTACCTGGGATGGGTCCACGATTTCTAATCTTATTCTCAACTCTAGCTTCGTGACAGCATACCGAAGATTTTGAAGTTGGCTTTGCTGCCGCTCGAGTCTTGACTCAACTTGTCGTACTGCACTGGGGTGTCATTTCTTCTCCTACAGCCGATAAATAATACATCAAGGCGTTAACATTCTTTGAAAACGATGTTTAATTAAACTAATTTTGTCCTTTGATCAATAAAATAATTTTTATGACACATTTACTCAGCCTTAATTGGACTTCTGATTTTCCCACAAGATTAGCCTAGGTCTTTTTTCAGCAATATACTCTCTCGGATACGTAATATTAATGAATATTTAAATCGACTATATATATATATATATATATATATATATAGATATTATATACATACATACATATATATATAATATATATATATATATATATATATATATATATATAATATATTACAGATATATATATATATATATATTAATCTGCTTTTATTTGATTATTCCGTTTTTTTCTTGTTTTATTAGCCATGTTCGCCTTTCTTCTTATCCTTTTCATAATTGCTTAACATAATTAACTCAGACCAGCTATTCAAAGTCAAACGGCAATCATAAAAAAATCAAACGTATATATTCCGTCTTTTTTTATATCGAATTCTTTGCATATCATCCTGTTTCATTTGGACACGTTTTGGAAAGCTGTGGGAGTCAAAACTGACGAGCGCTACTTTCATTAAACCTTTCTTAGGTTGATCTATTCTGTTTGCTATTCATTTCTTCTAAATAGAAATTAATTCAAATTAGTTTCACATGTATACCTAGACCTACTACCATAAGCATATATAAGTAGCTGAAAGGAGAAAGAAATATGAAAGGTGACGTTCTCTGTTTCAGTCTATTTCATGTTTTTTTTTTTTTTTTTTTTTTGTTTTTTTTTTTTTTAAAGAAAAACCTACTGCTTTAATCAAGGGTTGCTCTTTGACGGCTACAATGTAACACGTGTGTATGCAACATATAAAAAATTTTTTCGTGGAATGAAAGAAAGTTTCTTTGAGCAGAAAATATTTTATAAACATGCATTTTAAGGCGTCCGTTGTCGGCACGGAGAATTTTAAAAATAACCGTTATCATTTGTGATGCTTTCACACGTGGAGTTCGTAGCGAGAAGTCGGATCAAGTCGCCTGAGATGTAGAAGAGAGCGGAGGTGGCGTATAGGAGTGATGGAAGGATTAGGCCGATGTTCATAAAGTATCTCCCAATAAAATGTATTCTTCAGGTTTTGAAGAAAAAAATGCATGCATCGTTGAAACTGTTTCCCTCCCTATCCGTGGTATTCACTGGCCACCGATAAAACCAAAACAAAAAGAGTAAGCCTAACTGAATCTCTCATCATCAAGATAAGTTTGCTTATTCATTAGACTTATTCATTAGACAACTATCAAAGATTTCGAGTATAGATTTAAAAATCTCTTCTCTCCATCTAAAGTATTCATCAGACACCAGTCATAAGCGTAGAAGCTAGTTATGATTCCTGGGTTCAGCAATGTCGTGACGAGGCATTAGAATTCAAAGTTCACAAGTGAAGTGCTCAGCAACATTTACACTACTGGTAATTGTCTTGCTCTCTTGTAATGCTCCGAGGTGTTCCACCTCTAGGGCCATAATCTAAAGTTTTGCCGTTCTTTAAATAATTTTATTCATTCTATGTATGTTCTTCTCTCCGGTTTATTAAGCTTTCTTGATATCTCTCCAACAGGAACTTGCACCGAATGCGTGCAATAATTCTCTCGCTCATCGAGGGATGTTTCGTAGACCGATAAACGACACATTGACATTAGATTCTCGTGCACATGAAATCAAAAGCAATAGAGTGAGGTCGCCTGGTTCACAATGTTACGATATCGTTTTTTTTTTTCTTTCTTTTTGTTTATAAATTTGATAGCGTTTTATGAGATTCCAATGTTTTCTGTAAAATCTAACAAATGAAATAGTTCAACTACCTTCAACTTAATATTGAAATGATAATTTAAGGACTATGTTTATGTGATACTACTAGTGATAGGTGCTCCTATCTATTGGTAATGTATATCTATGGTTGTGATATGACGTTTTTATTCACTTCGTTTCGTTCACGTCAATTTTGCTATATGGAAATAGTTTTACACAATAACATAGCATAATGTTTCTCAAAGATATCAGTGACTGTTTTTAACGTCATTACACATGATTTCTTCCATCTTTGAAAAGAAAAATAGATAAATAAGGTATGAATCGTGCGTCAGGCAGGTGAACGAAAAATTATGAAACTCTGCCACGAGTTTTTTGGCCGACAGTACATCAGAAACAGGCAATTTCATTACGCCTACAACGATATGAGAAAACTGCTCTGCCTTGGCGGTGGCTTGCTGTCTCCGAAAGTCCTCGTTAAAGCAGAACCTCACAACTCGCCTGAATCCTATTTTACTTTTCATAACAAGGTGTCTTACTGTTCCTGGCGTATTCGACACAGGTCCATTTCCTGTATCATGCAATATCACACACACACACGTGGAAAAATACTGACAACCAAAACAGGTCCAACCATGACAAAATAATAAAAATAATAAGTGATCGCGATTTTATACAGCAACGACCAATTTTAGAAAAAAAAGTATAATAACAATAATATGTCAGACCCAAAAGCACCAATACACTTGTTACTACTAATAATAACTTGGGATCTCCCAAAGCAGGGGAACAAAAGTATAAAAACAAGCCAAGATGCTGAAGGAATCTTTGTATCTCCCACGGCAACTTGTTATGCATACATAACTCCGCTGGGGTCAGGGATGCCAATGTTCTGTCCCTCCTCCTCCCCCACCCCCTTCCTGAAAAAAAACTCCATCCAACACCACCTCCCACTCCCCTCCTCCCCCTTCCCCCAACAAAGGCCCCCAATCTCCTCGAAAGCGCGGAGCATATTCTCAGCAACAATACCTAAATTAGATACAAAGATGACTCACCCGGGCAATCTCTTTAATACACAGGGAACACAGCTATCAACATCAAAAGGCCTCTTTCATCTTTCCACACTCTCCAACAATGGCCTCTCTCTCTCTCTCTCTCTCTCTCTCTCTCTCTCTCTCTCTCTCTCTCCAGGCTTTCGTTTCATCCCTCCATACATATTACGGTCTGCTAAAACTCTCTCTCTCTCTCTCTCTCTCTCTCTCTCTCTCTCTCTCTCTCTCTCTCCAGGCTTTCGTTTCATCCCTCCACACGTATTACGGTCTGCTACAACTCTCTCTCTCTCTCTCTCTCTCTCTCTCTCTCTCTCTCTCTCTCTCTCTCTCCAGACTTTATATTCATCTCCCCCAACGTATTAAGTTCCGTTGCGACATTTCCGAAATAACAACTCAAGATTGTATTCATCCAATCAAGTAGAAATTTTGCCAACCGTAATTCCGAAGTCATGACTCGACTTTTTTTTTTCTTTTATGGGATTACTGTCATATAAAATTACACACATGATTACTAAGCGATTCCAGCAACACTTTATATACGTCAACCAACCTCAAGGGCGAAACTGAATTAAGAGGTGACGAAATACTGTTCGACATATAATTTGTCACCGATGTAGATGATCTACTATTTGCTGGAGAGAGAGAGAGAGAGAGAGAGAGAGAGAGAGAGAGAGAGAGAGAGAGAGAGAGAGAGAGAGAGAGTTTCAAATTTCAAGTTATACGCACGCTTAAATGTTTACGATGATAATGGAGAGAGAGAGAGAGAGAGAGAGAGAGAGAGAGAGAGAGAGAGAGAGAGAGAGAGCTAAGCTTGATCAACAGAGGCCACCAGTTCTAATGGATTCCTAATTACAGCCTCCATTAACAGCACAACTTTAAACACGCATTGTTAATTAAGCTACGTATAACAGGTCCATTGTTCAATACAAAACAATTAAAAGTAGGCGGTTTTAGAAGGTAAGGCTCTACCCTATCGCCATGAAAGTCTATATCTGTTATTAAATAAGAGGGCTTCTCTTTTTCTCACAGTTCTGTGATTTTCCTCTATCTACCAGCCTGTCTATCGAAATAAACAGGATGCACCGATAACACAGGATAGTGTGAAACAAAACAGTGCACTGCATATGAATCATTGTCTATTTATGAAATTTCAGACAATGACATAATTACATACCGTTTGTCAAATCAAGTGAATGTAGGCCACTCAACAAGGCATGACAATAACGTTTAACAATGATCTAAATAACTGTTTCTCCTTCCACATAAACATACGAATTTTACATACAATGTAATATTTTTTTCTTCTTTCCACATAACACAATTATACTCATAGTCATATTTTTTCTCTTTTCACATTACACAAATATTATACACAATATATTTTCTCCTCTCTTCCACGTAAACTCAAATCATACACATAATGGAAACATTTTTATCATTAGCCGTTTCCCCTAACTGGGATTAGCTCCAAATATAAAATATATACATATGTCTCATCATTTCCATTACCTATTTTTAAAATTTGTCAGGTAACTTTCTAGGTCTTTTTCTTCTTCATTCTAAACACTTCTGAACTATAACGCTATTTTCTTCCAACCTATCATCTCCCGTTCTTCCTATATGAGACCCAAACATCACAAAACATCTTTCTCGTTTCTCTACATTTCTCACCCTTTCAATTGTATCTTACACCACAGCATCAACTATTATTATTATTATTATTATTATTATTATTATAATTTTCAGACTTTTTTTTATTTTGATGCGTACACATTCAACATCCACAATTCACTTCACTTCACAATATACTAAATGTACACAAAACCTTTTTATAAGACAGACCTGCATTACTGGCTCTAAATTACCCTCCAATAAGAGTGAATTTAAATTTGCTTGCCGATCGTATAGTATTTTCCCTTTTGCGAAAGAATTCCGCCACGGTTGAAAAGTGCCCCTATTCTACATTATTTTTTTTATTATTCTTTTGTATTTACGTTTTAAAGCTCGAAATCTCAATGTAATGAACTGGATTTATTACACTGGTAACAGTGACCTTAGGAAGTCCAGCGCAGAAGCTAAAATGATTGTAAAATTTTATATTTGTTACCACTATTTTCCAATTATCGATAATACGGGAAAATTCGATTTCTGATCTGCCAGCTCACTAACCAGTAGCGTACAATAAGTGTAATCTGAAAGCGTGATATATTGATGTTCCAGCCGTTATTGCCCCCCCCCCCCCCCCCCCCCCCCCACCCCCCCGCCACCACCACAACACCCCCACCCACACGCCACACAAATTCACAAGATTCAACTCACTGTAGGTTAAACGTCTAAAGTACATAGGTTTCCCTAAAGGTACTTGAAGTTGCGAAGTGAAAGAAAAGGCCAAATATTTTATTGACAATTCTTGATATTTTTTCGCTCGCTCTCTCTCTCTCTCTCTCTCTCTCTCTCTCTCTCTCCTCTCTCTTCTCTCTTCTCTCTCTCTCAGTTGTAGACCTAACCGAAAATATAATTTAGAAAAAAATCGTGAAATGACGGTAATCTCGTTCTCGTGGCCCCGTTGGTCTGTCCGTTGAAGGTCACGATCATAATTTCGGGTCATAAACTGGCTTATGGTCACAAGCCATGTTTTATTCAGTGCCAGGGTTCACGGCGGGAGGCATTCCACTCTATTATTATTATTATTATTATTATTATTATTATTATTGACTACTACTACTACTACTACTACTACTACTACTACTACTACTACTACTACTACTACTACTACACTCTAACTGAAGAGTGGCAAAGCATTTATTGGCTTCCGATCAAAGCAAAACTTGCGCAAATACATACAATCTCTCTCTCTCTCTCTCTCTCTCTCTCTCTCTCACACACACACACACACACACACTCACACACACACACACAACGTGTATGTGTGTGTGCATAAAACTATAACAATATGCAAACTACAGCGGTGCTGCATGCAGTATCGTTACTGACGATTTTATCCTTATTTCCTGTTCACATAAAGTCCAGCCAAGGTTTACAAGCGGCTTTCAAATTTAGAAGATGGCCCAGGGCTAACCCTGCACAGTATAAGGCAAAATACGGGAGGAAACATCGTCCTATTTAAGCGCCAGATGGCGCAGGCAAAAATACCCGTTGACACAGATTATTCCTGTATATTTAGTGGACCTTAAATTCCCAAAGCGACCCATTCCGTCTTTCCCTTCCGAAGCAAAAATTCTCCCTTTGGAAAACACGCCTTAAACTCTGCTAAATCTTCTCTCGCACATTTCTGAAGAATATGATCGCGATTCCCGGAGGCACAAATCTCCATTTATATATGAGCGAGTTTTCCTGGAGCCATTGGAGTTGACTTACGGCATAACAATCCCAACTTGGCGAGGTGGTCGTTCAACAGCCCAAGGATGAACGGAAAACAGTTGCGCGAACGAACGTTACGAATATTTTCGTAAGTGTCTATTTGGAAGTGACAAAAATAAAACTATGATTTCTTTCTAAAGATGGTTCTACATCATGCTGTATTTCCAGAGTATGAAATTCTCTCCCTCCTCAAGAATTTCTGGATTTAACTTACCCATTAAATAGAGGCAGGTTTATCATCTCTTAAGAATAGAAGTCCATTAAAAGTTTTTACTGGGAGACCAGCTTTGGCTTGCAGAGCCAAAACTGGTCTCTCGTTTTTGTCTGCTTACCAATGTGTATTTACAAAATGTAAATATATAAACAAACAAAGGCATATATATATATATATATATATATATATATATATATATATATATATATCTATATATATATCATATATATATATATATATATATATATATATAATATATATATATAGCTAGCAAAGATTAATAATAGGAACAAAAAAGAAAGCAGTCAGCCACTCACAACCTGACTGAAAACACAGAAATTTATAAATTGAAATAAAGAAAAGTCTTGAAAAGGGCAACTTACAAGTAGGGCTTCCATTCCCAGTCCGGGCTAGCTACGGACTGGAGGAAAGTTACTAAAATCCTACAAAAAAGGCAGCTGTTTTCCGTTATCATTTTCCCACCCAAGTTGAACGCGGCTATACTATACGAAGACGAAAGGCCTGTAGCAGAATGAGTCACGAAGTGGCATCATACCATTCGAGCCTCGTACGTCCGTAAATACAACTTGAACGTATTCATTGCCACAAGGTCTCTCTCTCTCTCTCTCTCTCTCTCTCTCTCTCTCTCTCTCTCTCTCTCTCTCGAACTATTTCGCCAGGGACAGCATCATCTATTTCAAGCCAGTTAATTTTCGTAGGATATATTTACCTTATCCGGCACACATCCATTACGCCTCCATATAAAACTCCGTGGAAAAGAATTTCTTGGTGTGCGGTTATATGAGAGAGAGAGAGAGAGAGAGAGAGAGAGCGAGAGAGAGAGAGAGAGAACCACGGACAAAGAAGGAGATAAAGATAGAGAGCAGTTGGTTGCTGAGAGCAATTCATGAACCAATGAGACAAAAATATGAGAGATGGTAGATATATATATATATATATATATATTATATATATATATATAATATATATATATATATATATATATGAGAGATGTGTATATATGTGTGAGCGTGTTAAATTGTATATAATGTAAGAGAGAGAGAG
>NC_061109.1:79987047-79997047 GCF_015104395.2 Macrobrachium nipponense
TAGCCAACAGCCCCCTTTGACACCGCGTGGCCTTGGGTCGCGTTCACCTTCCCTTCGCTACACATGGCGCAGAACAGCCTGCCAGGTGACGATACGAAACAAAGGCGTCTTTCATTATGAATCATGGAAAGAATAATAAAAGTCGTTCTCATTCGTGCTGTAAGCAACTAGCAAATTACATCTATGTATTATTTGTTATAACCTTATTTGTCCTCCTAACTTCTCGTGACCTCGTTCTGACGCTTTGGATACAGGTTCGAATCTTGCTAAGGACATCAGAATTCATTCATATTCTTGCATTTGGATATAAAAAGTTTTGTAGTGACAAGCCTATCTGAAAACGATTAAGATTTCGAGAAGTTGAGAGGGCATTGTGGTAATTACAATTGCCTACGTATTTAGTTAAAAAGTGATCACTATATATAAATATATATATATATGTTTGTGTGTGTGTGTGTGTGTGTGTGTAATAAGAGGAACAAAGAAAAGGCCAAAATATAGAAAGTAAGTACTTTATTTCAGAGACAGCAGTCTCTGAAATAAAGTACTTGCTTTCTATATTTTGTCGTTTTTTATAGGCACCATGAATAAGATGGAATTCTATTGTAAATATATATATATATATATATATATATATATATATATATATACATATACAGACATATATATATATATTATATATATATATATATATAACACACACATATATATATATATATACATACATATTTGATGGCCACAAGAGGGAATGTGTGTAAAGCTCTACTTAGGATAAAGAGTTGACAGAATATCCAAACTGCCAAGGGTCTAAGAGAATATTGTCATAAATAAAGAGAAACGTGTTACAATAATATTGGTAAAAAAAGAAAAGAAAAAAAAAGCATAAGCGAAGTTTTAAGAGAAGACAGGAAAATGTTCCGTCTAAAACATAGAAGCAAGGACGGAAACAGTATATGAAGAGAATACAGTTAGAAGCAGAAAAACGAAAAGCTGACAGAACAATAAAGGAACTGGGGGCACATTCGGCCAAAAAAAGAACAGAGAAACTTATGGTTCACAGCAACTTCCGATCAAAACAAGACACAATCTTAATGAAATCACGCCATCATCATCAACATCACACCGTAGAAGTCCCCTCTATACAGAAGAAACGTCAACAGGAAGCTGGCGATATCCTGCAGATGTTACAACACATCCGCTGAATTCTATTTGTGAAAACAAGATCAAACCAAGAAGAGAGATAGTTGCGGGAAAACTTGACACTGAAACGTCTTACTCATGGTGGCGGTTGCATTACTTACAACGCACGCAAAATATATTTCTTACTGCGCAGTTTCTCTATCAATCGCTCACGAGAGAGAGAGAGAGAGAGAGAGAGAGAGAGAGAGAGAGAGAGAGAGAGAGAGAGATAATTTCATACAAGATGCTACCGAGTCCCTCATTTTCTCACGAGTGACAGGCAGATTTTGTACCAGTTGTTACACTCTATAATTTTCTTTCTCGAGAGAAACAGAGAACTGACAGCAAAGTCTCTTTCATGAATCAACCTCTTGACTACAGCGAGTTCTCTCTGCACTTGTGCTTCGAGTGGCGTCGTGACCTTTGATATAATAACATTACTTCGTTCACCAATTATGGCGAATAGCTCCAGCTATTAATAGAAAAAGGATAATAAAACTTTCAAGTCAGTCTTGTTTCTTTTATGCTTTAAATATGTCATATAAGTTAATCTAGGTTACTCATGGCCATACAAGAGCTTGCTTCCTAATGTAAAACTGTATTAGGAAGATCCGTTACCTCACAATATATCCTACGTCAAATGAAAAACATAACAATAAGGAAAATGTAAAGGTCGTGTAGTCAGTCACACCTGACCCATTAAAGAGCTTGGTAAACAACGCATTTAAGTTCAACGTCCAACAACTTCCCTCTGCCCTCGGCAATGCCAAACTTTAAGAGTGCCGCCTGGCCAGGCACTCTAGCACATCAAAGGCAAACAGTTGACCAAATCACTTATCAATTTTGAATAAGTAATGCGCACTAAAGTGGGTCAAGTTGCAGTCCATCCCTGGAAGTAAAATCCTGGGCTTTCAATTCTTTCTTCTCCCTAATAATTCTGCGTAAACTAATCAATTAATCATTAGATACCTCAATACTTATCTCTGAGACATGCCTTGTTACAGAGAGAGAGAGAGAGAGAGAGAGAGAGAGAGAGAGAGAGAGAGAGAGAGAGAGGAGGGATATATCTACTAATCGCATCGCCCGAGAGAACGAGACGAAAGAAATTTCCTAATCTCACTGCAACCCCCACCCCCACCCACCCTCCTTAAATAAACATACACGCCTCCCTCCCCTCCCCATGCAAAAAAAAAAAAAAATAAAAATAAAAAATAAAAAATACACACACACACACACATACTGAACATACTACGCCATCACGACCAACGCCGCTTTCACAGCTGGGCTCTAGCCTAGTCGAGACGACACGCACACAATAAACAAACACATCTGTCTATCTTACTGTCTATCTATCTATATATCTATCAGTCTATCTATCTAATCACGAGCAGGAACAAACGACGCGCTGTGGTGTGACTCAGACCGACCGCGGACTCAACCACTCGAAGCATCGAATGTCGTCCTCGAAAGCGATGTTACGAATTTCCTCGAGGTCGACAGAAGATCGACAGGAAATTCCAAGTCTGGAATCTGAGATTATTATCATTATTATTATTATTATTATTATTATTATTATTATTATTATTTTATTGGACAGTATGGGCTTCTGCATGCCGTTCCTATAGAGAAATTCATTCGAGAAACTACAATATGAACTAAGGGTATCCAAACGGCCATACTGTTCAATGAATTTTGGGTAAGAGAGGGTCTTCTTTCGAGTTCATAATAATCATTATTATTGCATTCACTTTGAAAAACGTCATGATCAAATTCTGGCTAAGCTTCGCTTACCCTCACACATTCACAATCTCCCATCACTAATCCTTCCCTGAAGAAATGGCTTGCCTCGCGGAATTATATAGAAAGCAAACCAGTCACGTCCACATTCACGCAGCGTAATCAACTACGAAACCACTCACGCTTTCTCCCATAAGCTTATTCTGAATCTCTCGTTGATGTGTAAACGGCTTTGCAAGGCACAGGCTGTCAATTGAAGTACTTTTCTCCTCTTGATTTACGGAGTCTGAAAACCAACACAACACTGGTCCCTAGAGAGAGAGAGAGAGAGAGAGAGAGAGAGAGAGAGAGAGAGAGAGAGAGAGAGAGAGAGAGAGATATTTCAGGAACGCAGCCAAAATGTGACTACTATTCCAACCATAATTTTTTTTACACTGACTCCCTCAGTCTATTCATACCCACTACGACCCCCCCCCCCCACCCCCCCCCCCCTTTGCAACATAGCAAACAGTATGCAAAACGAGTGTAAAATGGTCCACGCGCGCCTACACCCGTGACGAGTAACAAAGCTCCTAACAATAACGTAAAAAAATAAAAATAAAAAATACATCCAGATTCCAAAAGCGCAATCAAAAGTACAAAAGTGAATCAATCAATAAAACGGTGATTTAAATATCATTGAAAATGTGCAAATAATTTTATTCAAAATATAAATGTACAAAACATTAACGAATCGCAAACGCAACATAAATCAATAATTCAAAAATACAAACCCTGCGTATATATAAAAAATAGGCACTAAATAAACGTAAACAAACGAAAGAACTGATAGTTAAAAAAAAAAAAAATAAATAATAAAAAAATAAAAACGAAACATGATAACTAAAAATTTTAAAAAATGAGCATCCACTCCAGACAATCACAGGCTTCCAGCGCTTCCAGCGACTTCCAGCGGACGGCTAAAAGCCACGAGAGGCGGACAAGAATGCGCTAATAAAGCTCTAAGGTCTTTCGTAAAACGTCGATAATAAAAGGCAGGTGGCTGTGAAACGCCTCCGAAATATTCATTCGGGTGCGTTTTAATTAAACGTCCTGAGAAGAGAGAGAGAGAGAGAGAGAGAGAGAGAGAGAGAGAGAGAGAGAGTGCGGTGGGGGGGGGGGGGGGGGGGGGGGGGGGGGGGGGAGGTAGGGGGGGGACGGCGGCTGGTTTGCCAATCGTAGAAAACGGTGCTTGCTATAAAGCAAATATTCCATTTGCATAACATTAATTAAATCTATCTCTCTCGGCTCTCCCGAATTCACCCGGCCGGCTAGACTTTGCTTTAGGATCTGAGAGAGAGAGAGAGAGAGAGAGAGAGAGAGAGAGAGAGAGAGAGAGAGAGAGATTAAAACCTGAGGTAATCATCTTGCACACTTTGACATGTGATTTTAAATGAATTCTTGGAAACAACCAGCATCCAGAGAAGGATGCTGGCAACAACATATTAGACGCAATCGACGTGTTCTGTTAAAATTAAACCATGTATGATTATCGCCCGCTTGAATAATACATAACAACGCGGTCGTTTCTTTAACATATAAAAAAACTCAAATAAAATGCAAAAATTTGATATATGAAGTTAATAACTACCAAAATACATCCTTAAACTCTCTGCTCTCTCTCTCTCTCTCTCTCTGCTCTCTCTCTAAATAAATAAATAAATAAATAAATAAATAAATAAATAAATAAAATATAGCTCTGATGACCTCCCTTGCGGCAAAAAATTTCCTAAAGCCTATTTGGGTACTATATTACTTATATCAAGTTATATGCACGTATATAAATAAAGTTTTTCTCATCCTCCCCTCTATCTCCTTTCCCAACCACAAAAAAAAAAAAAAAAAAAAAAAAAAAAAACTACAATAATCTCGCGTAGACGAGACCCCTTTTATATACACTCCTTTAGGCACGATATAAAAAGAAAATCCCCTTTGAAGTCTGAAGATCATTTTCCATTATTTACCCTCCGACAAAAGGGGTAGTTCACCTTGATGACGCAAGAGATATCTGAAGAGCACTCCCCCCCCCCCCCCCCCCCCCCTCTCCCCCCAAAAAATAGGAAAAAAAAGGTTATGTATCTTTAAGGATATACAAATCCAAGAGTCTTAGAGACAACACAAAACAAAGCGTACATAAAAAAGGATGCTGTTGATCAATACCACCCACACATAGGAATGGAAACGGAAAGGACAAAGTCTGGGAAATTCTCAGTTTTAGTGCGTTACGTTGTTACTCATGAGTTTGCAAACACAAAGCATTCGAATTTGTTAACTGATATCAGCGCCTTTCTCTCACTGAATCTTCAAATCGTGACCTTGAATCTTCTTCAAATTGTGACCAAAAATTATATCTCATTGAATCTTCAAACTGTGACCAAAACTCCCATCTCATTGAAACTCCAAATTGTGGCCAAAAGTCATACCTTATTGAATCTTAAAATTGTGATAAACAATTACATCTCACTGAATCTTCAAATTGTGATAAACAATTACATCTCACTGAATCTTCAAATTGAGAAAAACAATTACATCTCAATGAATCTTCAAACTGTGACCAAAAGTCAAATCTCACTGAAACCCCAAATTGCGATCAAAAGTCCTATCTCACTGAATCTTCAAATTGTGACCAAAACTCCTATCTCATTGAAACTCGAAATTATGACCAAAAGTCCTATCTCACTGAATCTTCAAATTGTGACCAAAAGTCCCAAAGAAAATTATAAGTCCTGAAGATATAAATAATATTGACTGACATTATAAACGGAAGGCCTGGACGAATTAAGCCAAAGGAAGGATTAAATATATCATAAAAAAAATTCACGAAGTAAATATAAATGAAAATGAGTTCAAGGCGTGAATGGGAAGGAAAAAAGTTTAAATAAGGAATACATCTGTCAAAAAGAGTTTAGCACTGATGATAAGGATATGAAACGTTTGGCATAAACAGGTTAAATAATATACCACCTCCGACACTGGTAAAAAATGATAGTGAACGGCTAAATACAATTATTTTCACAGCCTAAAAACACCTCGTCGACATGATGGGGACCATACCGTGAAAATTCCGTCAAACAGAAGAGAGAGAGAGAGAGAGAGAGAGAGAGAGAGAGAGAGAGAGAGAGAGGATAAAAAGCTATGCATAAAAATACTCATAAATAATATAGCAGCTATGAAACGATAGTACTAAGGCAAACGTGCATAAAAAAGTTAATATTGTTTTTAATATAGTTTTTGTCTTATAGAAAATTTGTTGTTTTGTTCACAAGATTCATGGTGAAAATATTTTTCTTTAATATTTGTACAGCTACTTATATTGTTATTACTAACGAATTGCACGTATTGTTGTACAGCTCTCTGTGTTGGAAGCTATTGTATTTTGTATCGAATGATCCTTAATGTAATGACGACTGAACTAAGGTCTGTGTCCAATACAATTATGTCTATCTATCTATCTGCATTACCTCCGAAACGTTGAAAAAAAAACTGATGAAGAAAATGAGGCCAACGGGAACTCACCGACTGCAACTAGTTTGCAATTACCTCACTTTCCTTCCTGACATTTTTCAAGGTAGGGATTGTATTTAATCCCCACAAATATTTTCCTTCCCCGTTACTAATTTCCTTTTCATCGAGTCTGAGGTAAATGGGGTCGTTTAGCGAACTGCCTCACTGTTTTCTACTTGAAACATTAACAGAAAAAAGAACACGCAAAATCCTTAAAAAAACACACACACAAATCCTAACAAGAAAAAAAACACATAATCCCAAGGCCATTACGATGCCTGCCCAATCGGCCATAATATAAAAATGTTGATATCAAATTAATGACCATTAAAAAAAACACAGGTTTTAATTCTCACGGTTGCAAATAGCAGAGACCCGTCAATAAAAGCCTCCTTCCTACAATACAAAGCTTAATAACATAAAAAGAAGATTTAAGCCTAATTATTATTATTATTATTATTATTATTATTATTATTATTATTATTATTATTATTGTAGTAGTAGTAGTAGTAGTTTCAGGCCTATTCACTTCGAATAAACCTGAAACACCATTTACTTGCAAACAAGTTTCCACAGATTGAAAGGTTCAGAAGTGATAGAAGCTGAATAAGGCATTCACACAAGAGGTAAACATTTACAAGCGCGAAATTCCTACCAGAAAAGGAAATAAAAAAATTAAATCCCTAAATTTAAATCAAGAGAGTCGAGAACCGCCGACATAAAGTCCTAATTACATAACACGGACGTAAAATCTTCATAAACGCAGTCCTGGAAATAGTGCGCCATTAACGACTGAATACCACAGGAGCCATCTTGAGAATCCTTGGTAATGGAGCGGGGATTAAGAGCGATATGATAGCCTTTTTATGATGATAAAAAATGAAAAATTCTCTCTCTCTCTCTCGTCTCTCTCTCTCTCGCCTCTCTCTCTCTCTTTATATATATATAATATGATATAATATACTATATATTCAAATTAGTACTTAATATATATATATATAAATAATATATATATATATATATATGTGTGTGTGTGTGTGTGTGTGTGTATGTATATGATATATATATATATATATATATATATATATATATATAATATATATATAAATAATATAATATATATAGTACTTATATATATATATATATATATATAAATATATAAGATATATATATATATATTATATATAAATATATATCGTATATAATATTTATTATATAAATATATAAACGTATACACCGTACACACACACACCCACCAACACACATTATATATATAATATATATATATATATATATATATATAATTAATGTACTAACATACATCACACACACACACATATATACATATATAATATATATATATATGATATATATATAATATATATATATATAGACACATCAATATACAAAAATACACACACACATATATGTATACATATAAATCCTTTTTATATTAAAAATTCTCTCTCTCTCTCTTCTCGCGTGAGTGTGCGCGCGCGTGGGCAAGCGCCTCTCAATTTCTTAACTTTATGATCAGAGCCGGTCGTTAAACTTCCGGCCGAGACGCTCCATCATCCCACAAAAAAAAAAAAAAAAAAAAAAAAAAAAAAAAAAATGTCTTTTATAAAGACAAAGTGATTTTTGTAGTTTTTAAGAAATCATCCGGGTACGGCTTCCCGTGAAATACATTTTCCTAGACCACTACGTAAGGGGGGGTGGGGGGCGAGGAGGGGATGCTTTGAAGACTCCTCACTCGCCCGTGTTTGTATATCACCTTACGTGTTAGTGACTGTTAAACTCTTGATTCCTTCGATGGCTGAGATTCTCAGTGAGAAATTGAGGACACTTTGAAACGTCATATAGGATGTTTCAACAACTTTATAAAATAAAACATAGACCGTTTTGACAAAACAAAACATTTTCAAAAACTTTATAAAATCATATATTTTGAAGTATCATAAAATAACTTTATAAACTATAGAATATTAAAACATCTTAGAATCTTTAGAAAAACGTAATAAAATCATAGAATATTTAGAATAATCATAAAATATAAAAAATATACAATATAAAAAAATCTTAATATATTTCTAAAACGTAATAAAACCATAGAATCTTTTATCATAAATATTTTTTTAAATCATAGAATATTTTGAAAAATCTTGGAATATTTATGAAAAATTATGGAATGTCTTATAAAATCACAGGATTTTGTTAAAATCTTAGTAAAAGCATAAAATAATTTGAGAAATCATAAGATTTGTCAAAAATCACTTCATATTCTTTAGAATCATTGAATATTTCTAAAAACGTGATACATTCATAGAATATTCAGAAACATTAATAGGATCTTTGGAAAATCGTAATAAAATAACAGAACATTTTGAAATTCAGAAAATAGAAAAACAATATGATCTTTTGAAAGAAATAAACCGTAGAATATTTAGAAAAACCATTGGGTCTTTTGAAAAAGTATAGGATCGTAGGATATTTTGAAAAAAAAAAAAAAGGTATCACGGATTCTTTCCTTCAATTTCGCTAGACCTTTACAAAATCAGAATATTTCTGTAAAGAGTAACACAGATTTTATTTGCCCAAGACCTTTATGTCCGAGATTTATTTCTGATGTGTATCAGTAAATGAGAGAAAACAAAGTATTACTCAAGCATTGTTTCAGAATTATTTATCTATCATTTGTTTCCACATTCACAAGAATCTTTTCCACAATATTTACTTCATTAACGTTTGCTTTCAACTCAAAATCTTTACAAACGCTGGCTGAAACCTTGCATAAAAATCACAACGAGAAAGACTCTACAGCGAATCACTAAAGGCGTTCTCTTAACAACGCTCACAATATCATTGCAACAAATTCAAAACGCATTGCAAGAACGCCCTCGCGAGCTTTTGCATAATTGCAAGGCACATGCATTACATATAACGGTAACTGTCTATAACTTGAAAGATGCACAAATAAGGATATACTGCCATAGTTTAGCTATTATACTGACATCTTTAAAGTGTAACTAACAAATTTACGAGTAAAAATGACTAATTCCGCACTTAATATAAAGGAGGAGGGGGGGAGAATACTGAGGTATATCAGAAAATAATATCGATGCATACTGCATTTGGTCATATAGATACCCATCCGCTAATGTATCAAATTCAGATATATGCGAAACACATTGATTTAAAACCTTCCTATAGCATGTATTCGTAGCATCGATAAATGAAATCAAAACAAACTGTAATTAATAAAAATGTGCCGAAGAAACTTCAACGCAATCGAGTTTTCTCTACAGCGTATTATGCTGTATGAACCTCAGATACGGAACGTTGGTGGCCTGTTGTTGGTATATATAGTGGTGCCATACGCATGTCCATGGTTTACTTTAACCTTAAATATAATAGAAACTATTGAGGCTAAGCGGCTACATTTTGGTATGTTTGATGGTTGGAGGGTGGATGATCAACATAGCAATTTGCAGCCTTCTAGCCTCAGTAGTTTTTAAAATCTGAGAGCGGACAGATAATGTGC
>NC_061109.1:80002047-80012047 GCF_015104395.2 Macrobrachium nipponense
GCTAATTACAGGGGTGTAATAATAATAATAATAATAATTCCACTGAAAATTACTAAATACAATCCTCGCGAGGTCTTCTTTTTTTTTTTTTTTTTTTTTTTTTTTTTTTTTTTTTTTTTTTTTTTGCAAAAAACCGTCACATGTAGTTTTTTCTTTTGTCTCTTTTTCTCACATCACTTGATTACGACCCACACCAGTTGACTAGAGAGAGAGAGAGAGAGAGAGAGAGAGAGAGAGAGAGAGAGAGAGAGAGAGAGATATCTTTATTGCCATGACCTGTCAAAGTCCTACAGGAAAGAAAGGGCCCTTACATCTACGAGCTAAAAAAGTACGTGCAAGATAAAGTGAATGGAATAACGTGTATTTAGGAAGTTTGACGCATTGCTAATGAGCCTTCTGGAGGAGGCTCTTGGTACGGAGGTTTTCTATGCAATCGGGATCATTCACTACTCAACACTTGAAAGTATGAATGTACCAGTGGCCGCTGTGTCGTTTTTTCTCAGGGGCCAGCCCCATGTTAAGAAAAAGGGCTAAATGTGGAAGTACAACTTTTATCCGTGAGTAGCTTCTGTCTAACAAAGAACAGACCATTAACAGCATATCTGCATGCAGAAATGAGGGTATTACATCC
This sequence comes from Macrobrachium nipponense, assembly GCF_015104395.2. Lineage (NCBI taxonomy): Eukaryota > Metazoa > Arthropoda > Malacostraca > Decapoda > Palaemonidae > Macrobrachium > Macrobrachium nipponense. The sequence continues at coordinate 80,002,679 of NC_061109.1, forward strand.
AAGACCGTAGCCAGCGACAGCTAAGAGGACGTTCAGAGCAGAGGCGAAGGTCACTTCAGATACGGTCACCAGTGCAGCTCATGACGAAGGTGTTCATAATCAAGGGAAATGACTAAGCACATGGGTTTAAGAAACAATGCAATGAAGACTCAAGAGGAATTCAGAAACCGATTCAATGACAGAGCAGAAGGGTTGCCAAACCAAACCAATGACAGCCAAAAAAAGAAGAAGAAGAAGAAGATGCGCAAAATTTCTTTGGCGCAATCGAGTTTTCTCTACAGATGCTGTATGAGCCGCAGCCTATGAAACTTTCAGCCACGGCCCGGTGGTGGCCTGATCTATAGCGTTGCCTGACACACGATCATGACTAACTTCAACCCTAAAAAGAATAAAAACTATTGAGGCTATAGGGCTCCAATTTGTTGCTAGATGATTGGAGGTTGGAATCAGTATACCAATTTGCAGCCCTTTATCCTCTGTAGTTTTTAAGATCTGAGGGCGGACGGACAGAGAAAGCCATCTCAAAAGTTTTCTTTTACAGAAAACTAAAAGACCATTTCAATAGTTTTCTTTTACAGAAAATTAAAACGCCATTTCAATAGTTTTCTTTTACAGTAAATTAAAAGGCCTTCAATAGTTTTCTTTTACAGAAAACTAAAAAGCCACAACAAAAGCTTTCTTTTACAGAAAATTTAAAAAACTATTTCAAGAGTTTTCTTTTACAGAAAACTAAAAGGCCATCTCAAAAGCTTTCTTTTACAGAAAATTAAAAAGCCTTCAATAGTTTTCTTTTACAGAAAATTAAAAAGCCATTTCAATAGCTTTCTTTTACAGAAAACTAAAAATGACGGGCAGCACGCGTCACCTTTCGAATCGTAAACTCACTGATAAACACACTCTCACACAAACATACACAGACTCCTTCAACAAATCATACAGCGCCCCGACGACTCAAGTCGATGAACTTACTCGAATACGCCCTATGGTTATAACATTGATGTCCAGTGGAAATCCAACACCGCATAAACATACCACGAACCTGAATATAAAGCTTACGAACCACCACCACCACCACCACCTCCTCCTCCTCCTCACATGACGGTAACCCCTCGCTACAACTCCCCCAAAAAAGAATCTGCCAAATATAGATTTCCAGTAACTCAAGATATATATATATAGATATATATCATGGGTGGTACCTTTGATACAAAAGGGGATTTAAGAGTCTATGGAGCGTCGACCAGAATGCAAATACGCTGGAACTCCTGACACAGAAAGGAATAATTCTGGTGAACGGCTTGATAGCTTGGAAACACGACGGTGGCTTCGTATACAAAACACCGGTCTCGCATACGCATAAATCGAACATACTAATACAAAAGGGAAAATATATGCTTCTGGCATTTCTAGAGGAGACACCAACCTGAATATCAAACAATTATAGTTTTAAAGAAAAGCGATCTACACAAAAAATTGCTATTTTTCATTCTCTATTCGATACCATTATAAATATACACTCTAGCCTGCAAGTTTTTTTTATTTACTTTTCTTGGATTTAATATTAATAACTTACGACGAAAACTTGAAGAACTTAAGTGTTGTTCAAATAAGAACAATAATTCTACGAAAGGGGCAACGCTAAAAGATGTGTATGCAAAGTTCCTTGTTAGTTTTAGGGAAAAATTCTATGAAAGTCAAACGTGAAAGTTACTAGAAAAGACAGCTGAACAGTATATATAAAGAAGAATAAGATATGCACAAGATAAAACCGTAATGTTTTAAGTCAGAGAAAACACTACCACTGCTAAATGGACAGGCATTAAAAAGCGAGTTTCTCAATTTCCCACTAACAAATAAAACAAGTGTCCGTTCACCAGTCCATAACAAAACAAGAATTTCAAAATAACATATTCGTCATCAGTAATAAGAGATGAATACTACTCTTTCCTGCTGTTAATGGTTTTTAAACAGTGTGTGTTCGTTTGTACTGGTTTCATCCCAGTTTATAATGTGAATATCTCCTCCGATGTACCAAATCCCTCGAAGAGGAAATTACTGTCATTTTTTCCCCTTGCGATGCCGTACTTTGCTATTAAACATCAAAGTGTTTAGTAGTGTTCACTTAGTCAATCATCCACATTCTCATCCGAAGAAATCTCTCTCTCTTCTCATCGTCTCTCTCTCTCTCTCTCTCTCTCTCTCTCTCTCTCTCTCTCTCTCTCTCTTACACACACACACACACACACACACACACACACACACACACACACTCACATACACACAAATATGAACAAGTACTCAAATCAAGCCAAGTGTACATGAACATACTAGCTCTCGCAAAAAAAAAAAAAAAAAAAAAAAAAACAAAAAAAAAAAAAAAAAAAAAATAAAAAAAAAAAAAAAAAAAAAAGCCAGGTTATATGTTACAGGAAATAATATAGGAAAATCTTCCTTTGATTCCGAGAGAGTTCTTTGATCGTCCTACGTTTAAAAAGAAGAAGAGGAGGAAGAAGAAGAAGGTCTACAACTACCTGAGGGCAAGAGACCACCATCAGACGGTTTCTTTCCATATGGAGCAGAAGCTGAGCTAGACTTTTCCTTTACTGTGCAGCGTTCATTTATAAAGATTTGAGAGAGAGAGAGAGAGAGAGAGAGAGAGAGAGAGAGAGAGAGAGAGAGAGAGAGAGAGAGAGCACAAGTTAAATACAAAGAGAGAATCCACATCAAAGATGCTGCAAGAACACCGATATCAAGGTACTTCAAAGATTCTCTTCTCAAACAAAATCCAGAGGAAGAATTATGGGTTTTCCATATCAGCACTTGTCTTATACACGCACGCATGCATACGCAAACACATTAGTGTACATATGTACATATATGTTGTGTGTGTGCGTTTGTGTAAAACGTACACAACTACAATATCACGACCCTTAATTAAACAAGAGTCCTGAGCAATGACTCCACTAAAGATAATAAAAAAAACAAAATCAATTTAGCAGCAAAGGATACAAAAAATTATTATAACTCTGATAACAATTATAAAGCAACATCAAATACGATCTGTATCTCGAAAAGAGAGGAGTCACGAAGTGCGACCACGTGACTGCACGGTCGCGTGTTACGAGAGAGAGAGAGAGAGAGAGAGAGAGAGAGAGAGAGAGAGAGAGAGAGATTATTAGCTGTGCCATGTAAAGAAAACATACAGGCAAGGTGTGCAGCAAGCTGGCACACATACTTTGTACACATTCATACATACACACATAGTACACACACACACACACACACACGTTTAGAGCTCAAGGCTAGGCTAAGGATGAAACACAAGCCAATGATGGAAGACAACAAATATGACGCACAACAACAATTCACTAGGCAGGAAAACAATAAGAACAACGGCGAGTTATAATAATAATAACCACCACCACCATCATCATCATCATCAAAATATCTCCTTTAGGTACGTTTACACTGCAGTAAAACATGTCATATATACACGTCGGGAATTCATCGCATAAACATCACAAACAGGTTAGATACAAGTTGACGACTTACGGAGTCGTAGCCAGTGCTTTCGATCTCCGATTACAGACGCTGACTTGTTTTCAAACAGTTTCTGAGATGTATGCGGTAAGTCTCCAACTTGTTCATGACACGTTTTACAGCAGTGAGGACGCACCATCACAGATACTTTCCTGCAACGCTCGCTATTGAACAAAAAGGGATAATCTCCCTACTGAACTAAAAGGGTAAATCTCCTTACTGAATAAAAAGGATAATTCTCCCTACTTATCAAAATATATATATTATTATATATATATATATATATATATATATATATATATATATATATATATATATATATATATATATTATAATTCTCCCAACAGAGCAAAAGGGATAATTCTCCTATTGAGTAAAAAGGATAACTCTCCTTACTGAGTAAAAAGGATAATTCTCCCTACTGAGCAAAAAAGATGACTCTCCCAACTGAGCAAAATGGATAATTCTCTATAGAGTAAAAAGAATAATTCTCCTTACTGAGTAAAAAGGATAATTCTCCTTAATGACGAAAAAAATAATTCTCCCAACTGAGCAAAAGGGATAATTCCCCTATAGAGTAAAAAGGATAAGTCTCCTTACTGAGTAAAAAGGAGAATTCTCCCTACTGAGAAAAAAAATAATTCTCCCTACTGAGCAAAAAAGATGACTCTCCCTACTGAGCAAAAGGGATAATTCTCTATTGAGTAAAAAGGATAATTCTCCTTACTGAGTAAAAAGGATAATTCTCCCTACTGAGCAAAAATGGATAATTCTCCCTACTGAGCAAAATGGATAATTCTCTCTAGTGCGTAAAAAGGATCATTCTCCTTCCTGAGTAAAAAGGATAATTCTACCTACTGTGTAAAAAAAAATAAAAAAATAAAATACTAAAATAATAGGAGTTCCAGAGAAATCTGTTCCCGACTCATCGGCGACCTCTCCCTGGTTAAGAGCCAGCTACTGTATAGATCCTTGTGACTCCCCACTACTCTATGCAGATGAGTTGTAAATCGCGTGATGAGGGCAACGTTTTGCCCTCATATGCGTGAATCATCAATTCACACGGTACCATTCAGGAACCCTGAGCTGTGAGGGATTTGACGTAATACCCGAGGCAAACGTGACGCTGACGCCATATTCTCTGGACACGTATATATCTATTACTGACAGGCTCGGAATCGTATTATATAGTACATTCTGTTACTTCCCTGGAATGAACACCGTATTCCTTGTTCCAATTTCAAGTTAATGGCCCCTAAGCTTGTTCCATATCAATAGGATTCATCTTCTGAATAATAATAATAATAATATTAATAATAATAATAATAATAATAGCTTCGAGCTTGCATTGATTTGTTTCATTTACTTTCGAACATTTAGTCTTATTGACTGTTACTAGTTTGTTTTTTACATACTTTCGACCTCTAAAGTCTCACTGTTTGATAATCGTTTGTTTTTTTACATTTTCGAACTCTATGCCTTTCAGTGGAACATGTATCCAAAAAAAAATATGACGTGAGAAAGAAATAACCACGTCAGTATGTCCAATAAAATATAAAGCATTATTTTTAGACATCAGTTACTAGTTGGGTTTCCCGTCAAGATCATCATCATCTTGCTTTCGAGTCTGCTTTCAATAATAATGAAGAAAACGCGGAGCAATCAAGTGCTATGATATGGATGAGGATAAAATAGGACCCAATTTTTTGGCGCGATAAATCTTGTTTCATCGTTAGAAACACACACATACACATACACACACATATATATATACATGTATGTATGTATATACATATATATATATATATATATAGATTGTACTTGAGAATTATATTTAATCAATAATAATAATAATCAATAATTATAATACGATTTAAACATCAAATACAGCCGACCGCGAGAGTCCCACTTTGTGATCATCAACACGTAATGATTTAATGAATAACATTACGGTAATGGATCATCCCCTACCATATCCCCTTATCCCACTGCCTCAAATCCCCCCCCCCCCAACCCCTCCCCAACCTAAAATAAACGGACAATACGACGGTAAACGTGCAAAACGGGACTTAAATTAGTCAAATCCATCAACTAATTACCTTGTGGCTCTGTACTCATTTCCAACAATTACTAAACAGCAGTATAGGTCCATGGGAAAATAATGGGAAGAGAGAGAGAGAGAGAGAGAGAGCAAATAATTTTCCACTGACATCCAATAAAGACCATTTACCATTGTAATAGACTTAATCTACATATTTCTACGAGTGTGATCATTGCATTAATAATAATAATAATAATAATAATAATAATAATAATAATAATTAATAATAATAATAACTAATAATAATAATAATAATAAGTAATAATAATAATAATAATAGACACTACTTTAGAAATTTACTGTTAATAAGAATGGAGAGAAGAATAGAAAAGATTTTGTGTAAAATCAATTCCACTGATGCTGCCATTCTTTTTAACAATATAATAATAATAATAATAATAATAATAATAATAATAATAATAATAATAATAATAATAATAATAATAATAATAATAATAATAATAATAATAATAATAATAATAATAATAATAATAATAATAATGGAATATGCCCAAGGAACAATAGATGGCAATAACATCTCACCCATATGCACGAAGTCCATTATAAAAAACGAGACCATAAACCACATAACAAGCGAATGTCCGGCACTTGCACAGAACCAGTATAAAGAGAGGCACGATTCAGTAGCAAAAGCCCTCTAATAGAGCCTGTGCAAGACACACCAGTTACCTTGCAGTAATGAGTGGTACGAATACCAACCTGAGGGAGTGATAGAAAACGATGAGGCAAAGATCCTCTGGGACTATGGTATCAGAACAGATAGGGTGATACGTCAAATTGACCAGACATGACGTTGATTGACAAAATCAAGAAGAAAGTATCACACATTGATGTTGCAATACCATGGGATACCAGAATAGATGAGAAAGAGAGAAAAAATTGATAAGTATCAAGACTTGTAAATAGAAATAAGGATATAAGATATGCTAGTGGAAGTTGTACCTATGATCATAGGAACACTAGGCAAGATCCCAAGATCCTTGAAAAGGAACCTGGAAAAACTAGATGTCGAAATAGCTCCAGGACTCATGCAGAAGAGTTTGCTAGTAGAAAAAGCGCACATTGTGAGAAAAATGATGGACTCCTAAGGAGGCAGGATGCAACCCGAAACCCCATACTATACAAACCACCCAGTCGAATGGGATGATTGTGATAGACAAAAAAAATTAATAATAATAATAATAATAATAATAATAATAATAATAATAATAATAATAATAATATAATAATAATCAACAGCTACATTTATTTTACTCACACAACACAGAAATAAAAGGAACAACTTATCAAATCTGTCTATGATTCCCTTAGGTCGAAATACTTTTAATGATTACTGAAACGCAACGTAAAATAACCTTGCCTTATGAAAACATATTATAGAATAATAAATATGGAATTTAAAGAAAATGTGAAAGACGTGGAATGAGAAAGGTCCTCAAATAGGTCGCAACTGACCTCCGCCACAAGTTTCCCCCACTCTTTGTGACGACCAAAGAGAAGAACTCAGTACTTGAAGTCAGCCAGAGTCCTTCATCATCTTTCCAAAAAGGAGGGAAGGAGGGAGGGTGGGTGGTAGTGAAATGGGGGAGGGATCAGCCTAGGGGTGTATACAAGGCCACTACTACGAGATGATTGGCCAGAGAAACTCTGGTGGAAGACCTGTGATTGGCTATGTGGGATGCACGTCGTTCCCCCTTTGATTGGCTGCCAAGACACAAGTAGGCAGCATCATTTTCCATTCGGGAGAAGAGGAGGGTGAAGACAGGGCCCCCTCGGGAGAGGGGGAGGGGGAAGAGGAACATGGAGGAGGAGGAGGAAGAGGAGGAGAAGAGGCGAAGGCACACCAGATACAGGAAACTTGATGAAAAAGATACATTTTTTTTTATCATAGATGTTACCCTCTTCCATTCAAAGGATAAAGAAGGAGAGAGAGAGAGAGAGAGAGAGAGAGAGAGAGAGAGAGAGAGAGAGAGAGAGAGCTTCTCTAACTAAAAGTAAACTCAGAGAATTTCTCTTTTCTTATAAAAGGATAACATCAGATGGAAAGAATTTCAGTAAATTGCTCATCCCTCAAAAAGAAACCTCAGCAATCTCTCTCTCTCTCTCTCTCTCTCTCTCTCTCTCTCTCTCTCTCTCTCTCTCTCTCTCCCCTTTTGAAGTTAAAATATAACTCTCTTTCTTGGCCAGAATATCAACGAATTTCTACTTCCTAACTTAGAAGGAAATTCAACAGGGTCTGTGTGTGTGTGCGTGTTTCCAATCTTTCCTATTCCTTTGTTCCAAAGTGAATCATATCTTCCAATCCTTTGTCAGGGATGAATTGCCTTTCTCTCTCTCTCCCTGTGTTCTCACTTTTCACTATCCTCTTCGTTGCGGTCTATCCCTCTCTCTCTCTTTCTCTATCTCTTTATAAATATATATCTCTCTCACTCTCCCTTTTCCCTTGCTCCATTTCCCTTATCCATTTTGGCTTTATGTCGGCCATAATTTCTTTCGCTTGGAGTGCATTGTCAACTGGTAATGAAGTTATTCATCAGTTGCAACAAATACTGGAACTGTTCCACCCCTTAGCAAAGATTTCCCCACTCATACACACACACACACACACACACACACACACACACACACACACACACACGAAGGGGGTGGAGGGAACTGCAACACTCTCAAACTTGGCTTTGAAGGTATTTTATACACATTCACACAAATGCCAGTTTATAACTTTGACCAGGCAAATGCTTTGGTGAAAGATGGTTTAACTTTGCAATCATTGCTCATATAACTTGATATATATATATGTATATATATATATATATATATATATATATATATATATATATATATACTGGGGACATAGAAAGAGATATGAGACCAGTATTGTCATTATCGACAGCAAGTTCAATTTTGAGAAACCTTCCCAGTCTCTTTTTTTTAATTACTCAAAGAAATCAGTATATAAATAATATAAGTATAAACTCTCAATTCCAAGTCAAGCCTTTTCTTGTGGGAGGTTCAATAACAGTTTGTTTGTGTGTGTGTGTGTGTGTGTGTGTGTGTGTTTTTTTGTTTTTTGTGTATAATATATAAAGGCTATCGCCCTCACTCCGAAGATTAGTTTCCATAACACGGAAGATTAATACTTTCAGTAGCTACCCTTGCCAGGTCAAAAGGCTCACTGGTGTGTGTGTGTGTGTGTGTGTCAGTGAGTGTCTTATATATAAGGCTAATCATTCCACCCAAGAAAGAACCACAAGAAAAATAAAATTCTGCATTCAACGCCACTAAATAACAACCAGAAGACAGGCCCTATCAAGAAAAAAAAAAATAGTCGACCGTAAATCACCATAACACTAAATCACGACGAAAAAAGGACCAGAGGAAATAACCTCAGCGAGAGAGAGAGAGAGAGAGAGAGAGAGAGAGAGAGAGTTCGATGAATCACGGGAAAATGATGTTCCATTATCGAAAAAACACTGCTCGCTGAACTCACAAAAATTCAATCACATGCTCCAGCGACGACTGAGAAAATAACAAAACTTGCAAACACCGATAAGGGTGGTGGAAGAGTGGGGGGGGGGGGGGGGGGGGGGGTGGGGGGGGGGGGGGGGATAAGGAGTGGGGAATGTACACGGTGGATATGGGGGGAAAGGAATCGGGGGGAGGGGGAAGGATGAAGTTAGGAAGAGGGGTAAGGGACCATCACGATG